>NC_086449.1:228700480-228775480 GCF_028390025.1 Pseudophryne corroboree
AGTTCCTACCAATGATTATTTCAGTTTGAAGAATCTTATCTGAAATCTTTACTGATTTTTTTTTTTTAATGTGCATTACACCGATATGTTTCCAGATTGCTTCAAGTCAGCATTTCTAGTGATACATCTCTGTATACCATATTTTTTCAGAATAATTGATAATGTACCCCTGAGGAAGTCCTTTGGGATGAAATGCGTTGGGTTCTATGCTTTTTCTCTTTGCTACCAATTGAAGCAATATTCCGGCTAAGAAAAATGTCACATCCAACTGGAATGATTTACCTTGCATTTTTATGAAAATTTGTAATTGTATTCATGCTTGCCATTTTAAATGGAATTGTGAATTAATTTTAATTTGATGTTTATAACAGCTTTTATGTCATAAATGATTGAGACATTATACTGTCTAGATTAACAAAGACTAGTGCCCTCAGAACAGTGTTGTATAGTTTTATTTTGAGCCTCTGCCAGCAGGGGGCTTTTCTAGAGGTGCTGCTCTATATTTGCCTAGCGCAATTGGGTATTTGTGAGAAAAAAATTATATATATATATATATATATATATATATATATATATATATATATATATATATATATATAGAAAAATGTATGTCTATCCCTGGCACCAGACGTGATTACGTACTTGCTGAAAAATTATGCTTTATTACTGCGTTCTGGACCTTATGTCTTGGAAGAGAGTCTTTAAACAGAACTTATTTCTGTCTGGAGTTTAAATAGGTTATAAAATACAGTTCAACATATTTTATGATGTGCGGGGTCTCCCTGATATAAACAACGCTCTCTGCACCTGCCGATGGCTGTTGCAAAAATGCAGCGTGCTGTCTTTGAGACTCCACATTGCTGCTTGCATAGAGCTCTTCACTGTGAGCATCAGAAAGAATTCTGAGATCAGAGAGCTCATTCCACAGACAGTACAAATGATGACATCACTGTCTTCTGTGCAGATTAGCACTTGATGAGAGCACTTTTCCAGAACTGCGAGCTTCAGAAGCAAAGGTCAACTAAGCGAAGTCAGAGACCATGCTTGAGCAGTGGCATCAATCATCCGCATTAACTGGACTTCATTAAGATCCTGGGAGCCCGATTCAGTGGAGAAGGGGTAGCTTTGTTTCCACTAAAACATTCATAATTGCCACTTAACTTATTTTACTAACACACAGTAAATGAAGCGTAGTGTAGACTGTCATATTCTGTGCAATATGGCATGTATTGTGCAATGATTGTGTTATGATGTATTGCGTGTCATCTGTGCTACAGTGCAGTACATATTGTTTATTTATGAGCTTTGCAAGCTTGGCTACCACCCAGAAGTGTGTAACATAATAGACCTTCTGCTAATTAAATAATGTTTACCTAGAAGTGTGCCCCATAATAGACTTTCTGCTAATAATTAGTAATGTTTCATTCTCTTTATATTTACCTCCTTGCTGGAACATATAAGGGGTCCACAGTAGGAATTAAGACTGCCTGATTCTTAGTAGCATATGTAAGTATTTTGACTGTTGGGCAACTTTTTAAAGGAATTCTACATTTAAAATTAAGAATTTATTCTTGAATCCCATTTAAAATCCTTTAAATTGACATATATTTACTTCACTGGCGATTCTAGGGATTATTTACTGGCGTGTACCCCAATTGCTTGCTTGCTTGCTTGCTACCAGCCATTGTGGAAATGTCTGTAGACCTCTGGTTCCATGCAGCATTTTATAATGTTTGGTGGTTCTGCTAAATAGAAACATGTCACTGGCACAAAAAGGCAATGTCCATCTACCACTTAACTAACTAGGGAGTGTTTTGCACCCCCCCATTATAAAATAATTTCCCACCCCCCATTGGCTCCCCCCCCCCCAGTAGTCGGAAACCTCCCATGTTATATATTTGTTTACCCCACCCCCACTGGTAATCTCCCTATGAAGTTACCACTCCACACTCACTCTCTCTCTCTCATCCCACCACAGTCCCCCCTGCTGTAGCTGATCTCTGCACTTGCATAGCATTCGGGAGCATGATTCTGGCCGTGATGTCAGCGATCAGACAGCCACATCAATGCAGGAGTCCAGGGAGCCAGAGGAGATACGCTCCTAATCTAAAGCCGCGGCGCAGTTGCATGTGATTGAACCTTGCCAGCTGGAGCTCTTCTGGCTCTGGTCGCATTACGGCGACGGCGCCAGGTAAATGGTTAATGGCTACAGTAGCTGCAGTTAATCCATTACTGAAAAAACAACTTTTTTTTCCATAATGTGACAAACACACTACACTAATGTGCTCTGTGTGCAAAAAAACAGCATCAGCGCCCCCCCCCCCCCCCCCCGATATACAAATACAGGCCAGTGCGCACTGTAGGCGCGCGGCAAGATATAGGGGTGAGGCTTTATGGGGAAAGGGCGTGGTCATGTTAATATGTGGCTGCGGTAAGAAATACATTGGTAAAACGAAAAGGGTGTTTACATTGCTAATTTTAGAACCCTATAGAAATTAGAGATGTGCACCGGGAATTTTTCGGGTTTTGGATTCGGATGTGTTTTGGCAAAACCTCCCTGAAATTTTTTGGGCGGATTCGGGTATGTTTTGGATTCTGGTGTTTTTTGTTTTTTTTCAAAAAACCCTCAAAAACAGCTTAAATCATAGAATTTGGGGGTAATGTTGATCCTATAGTAGTATTAACCTCAATAACCACAATTTCCACTCATTTCCAGTCTATTCTGAACACCTCACAATACTATTTTTAGTCCTAAAATTTGCACAGAGGTCGCTGGATAGCTAAGCGACCCAAGAGGGCGGCACAAACACCTGGCCCATCTAGGAGTGGCACTGCAGTGTCAGACAGGATGGCACTTAAAAAAATTGGCCCCAAACAGCACATGATGCAAAGAAAAGAGAAAAAGAGGTGCACTGTGGTCGCTGGACGGCTAAGCTAAGCGACACAAATACCTCAATATCACAGGAATTATTTGTTCTAATCAATGGTATTATTGGTCCAAATCACTGGAAGAAAATGACAAAATCACTGGAATTATTTGGCAAGATCACTGTATTTAATAATTATGAATCACTGATATTAATTGGTAAAATCTCGCTATCGCCTGCCTAGTGAAGTGGAATCTAGATGGGATTTTGTACCGGGGACACAATAACTTCATTAATTGTCTAAATCCCACTGCACTAATGGCGGAAAACGGGCACATGTCTAACAGCGCACTGATTAGACTGATCACTGATGATACTACGGAGAACTGACACTGAGCAGCGAGAACAGCACTGGAATATTGTACTGTAGTATACTGGTCACCACAATGCAGCACTGACACTGAGCACAGATATTAAGCACTGATCAGGATACTAGAAGTGACATAGAGCTGCAAGATACAGCAATGGCCTACTGTACTGTACTACTATAAACTGGTGGTCACCACAATGCTGCACTGTACGACTATATACTGGTCACAACAATGCAGCAGATATTGAGCACTGATCAGGATACTAGAACTGAGCCTGACACGGAGCTGCAAGATACAGCAATGGCCTACTGTACTGTACTATATGTATACTGCTGGTCACCAAAATGTTGCATTGTCCTACTATATACTGCTCACAACAATGTAGCACAGATATGGAATGGATACTTGCAGTGACACAGAGCTGCAAGAAACAGCAATGGCCTACTGTACTACTATAATTATATACTGGTGGTCCCCACAATGCAGCACACTGAGCACAGACATTACCAGGTGTATCTCACACATCGCTCAGTACATATTACAGGATGTATAATCACCAGGTGTATAACACACGTCGCACAGTACAGTATGCAGCTCTGGAGGGATCAGTATTTGGCAGGAAGGCGAGGCCTGGTCCTGGCAGCCGAGTGATAGGTGGCCGTATGGTAGCAGCCAGCTCCAAATCTGGCAATGTGTGGAGAGGGAGGGGGTGAGGGAAGGGAGCGAGCGCTGGAGTGTCTGAGCGGAGGGCTTGGAAGTTCAGGGGGAGGGAGGAGGAGGATTGGGGCAACTGGCCGCAGGGGAGCACTGTGCCACAGCCATCGCCTGCAGGGGGGGTGGAGGGAAACACATCCTATCTGCCTCAGATAAGTGACTTCTGATCAGAGCAATTGAGGGTCGGAGTTTTTCTGAAAGGTGGAAAGGAATGGGTTCTTTTTCATGTAGACTGGAAGGACTACAACAAACTTGGAGTGACTACACTTTTCACCCTAGTTCAGCAGCCCTGCTGCCCTTTAATACACAGATGAATGAAGACTCCATTTGGAAAGGCGGCCGCTCAGTGATCAAGAGCTGATGCAGCACATGCAGGTGTTTCTGCAAATATGATGAAGAAAATAACATCTCATAAGAAACATCGAAACAATATGGGACCAAGTAAACCAATCTCCCAGCCAAGGCGAAATATTGTAGGCTGTAGAATACAGCATGGGTGGAAAGAGGGCAGTGGGCCAATAACCCAGCGGAAAGGAACAGTTCTGGATCAAGTACCAGTGAATCCCTCCCTCTATTTTATAAAGTATGATGGGTTTGATTGTGTCTATGGACTTGAGCTTCACAAGGATGAAAGGGTGTCTGCTCTTGAAGTTCTACCAGACAGAGTTGCCTCATCCCGAATCAGCAATGCCCATTTGGCTGACACAATGATTGGTAAAGCAGTGGAGCATATGTTTGAAACAGAGGATGGTTCCAAGGATGAGTGGCGAGGGGTGGTATTAGCACGAGCACCTATTATGAACACATGGTTTTATTATTATATAACCTATGAAAAGGACCTAGTCTTATATATGTATCAACTTTTAGATGACTATAAAGAAGTGAGATATTCGGATCATGCCAGACTCGTATGATTCCACTCCAGCTGAAAAAGAACCAGGGGAGGTTGTGGACAGCCTGGTGGGCAAGCAAGTGGAATATGCCAAAGAAGATGGCTCAAAAAGGACTGGCATGGTTATTCATCAAGTTGAAGGTAAACCATCTGTGTACTTCATTAAGTTTGATGACGATTTCCATATTTATGTCTACGATTTGGTGAAGACATCCTAAATGGGATTCTGTACTTTTTTTTTTTTCTTTTGCCAAACATAATCTAATGTAAACATTTGTAGAAAGTCACTGCTTTCTGATTACAGAAATGCTCAGATATTCCTGCGAACCCACAATCCCTTCCCAGAGGAAAAAGAAATTGAGAAACCGTTGTTTGAGAATGTTTGTTCTCTTTCCCTTACAAAGGAACAAACCACTTTCCAAGAAGACTGACGTTTTTGGGATTATGGAGACATAATGTTTTTGAATATAAATCCTAAAGCAGGTGGTGTATTAGAGCAAAAGAGTGCAAGAGACCAGCCATGCAGTTTCTGAAATATTATGACAAAATGTTACTGTATTTCATAAGCACTCATTCCTAACTCTGCTAAGTACTGTTTGGTATACTGTATCTGGCTTCCATGAGGTAGTTGTCCATTATTTCAGCTTCCATTGACCTTTTTGAAAGCGGTAGAAGTTATCAATTCTTTTTTTTTTTTTTTTCCTATTTTTAATTTTCTCCTGGATAGCCCAGTAAAATGTTGCAATGTTAAGTATTGACTTGTGCCTTCTGGGGGTCCACTGCTTCACCAAACCCAGCCAAATCTCATCCTAACCCTCTGTTCCATGTTCTCTATGTACCCCATCTGTGTCACCCCTGTCTGTCTACCCCTCCCCTTTAGATTGTAAACTCTCGTGAGCAGGGCCCTCTTCCCTCATGTGCTTATTCTTTGTCTTACTTTAATCCTCTTTAACTGTACCACATCCAGCAGTCTTCTGCCACCTTATTCCAGTGTCATCTGCTGATGTAACTATGTTTATTTACCCTGTACTTGTCCTATACTGTCATCAACTGTAAGTTGCTGTTTTCCTGTTTGATTATTTATGTACTCTGTAATTGGGTGCTGCGGAACCCTTGTGGTGCCATATGGATAATAATAATATAGGGTGTATAATCCCCAGGTGTATCTCACACATCGCTCAGTACAGTATATAGGGGTATAATCCCCAGGTGTATCTCACACATCACACAGTACAGTATATAGGGTGTATAATCCCCAGGTGTATCTAACACATCGCTCAGTACAGTATACAGGGTGTATAATCACCAGGTGTATCACAAACATTGCACAGTACAGTATACAGGGTGTATAATTAATTACCAGGTGTATCACACACATCGCACAGTACAGTATATAGGGTGTATTATCCCCAGGTGTATCTCACACCTCACACAGTACAGTATATAGGGTGTATAATCCCAAGGTGTATCACAAACATTGCACAGTACAGTATACAGGGTGTATAATCCCCAGGTGTAGCTCACACATCGCTCAGTACAGATTACAGGATGTATAAAATCACCAGGTGTATAATACACGTCGCACGGTACATTATACATACTGGTCACAACAATGCAGCAGATAGTGAGCACTGATCAGGATACTAGAAGTGACACAGAGCTGCAAGATGCAGCAATGGCCTACTGTACTGTAGTATATGTATACTGCTGGTCACCAAAATGCTGCACTGTCCTACTATATACTGCTCACAATAATGCAGCACAGAGATAGTATACTTGACACAGCTGCAAGATACAGCAATGGCCTACTGTACTGTACTATATGTATACTGCTGGTCACCAAAATGCTGCACTGTCCTACTATATACTGCTCACAATAATGCAGCACAGATATGAATAGTATACTTGACACAGAGCTGCAAGATACAGCAATGGCCTGTGCTACTGTAATTATATACTGGTTGTCCTCAGTCCCCACAATGCAGCACACTGAGCACAGATATTTGCAGCACACTGAGCAGATATGGAGCGTTTTCAGGCAGAGAACGTAGATCGTTTCAGCACACTGAGCACAGATATTTGCAGCACACTGAGCACAGATTACGGAGCTTTTCAGGGAGAGAACGCAGCCACGTTCTCTCCGTTCAATCTCCAATGCACAAGTGAAAATGGCGGTGACGTGCAGCTCTTTATATAGAATATGAATCTCGCGAGAATCAGACAGCGGGATGATGACGTTCGGGTTAACCGAGCAAGGCGGGAAGATCCGAGGCTGCCTCGAAATCGTGTAAAATAGGTGAAGTTTGGGGGGATTCGGATCTCGGAGAACTGAACCTGCTCATCTCTAATAGAAATATTAAAAATTTGTTTAGAAAATCATAGTGTTCCTAGACATTTTAAGACCTGTCTAAATGGGAACCCACAACTCATGAGATTTGCAGGATTGGAGCATATAAACATGGATAGACGAGGGGGTGATAGATTGAAAGTATTGTCGAAAAGAGACATTTTGGATAGTGACTTTAAATACACTATACTCCTCTGGTCTTAATGAAGGATTTGAGATCACCCCGTTTTTTAACTAGTTCAAGGTAAAAATGAAGTACTGTACCTCATTACAATTAACCTGGTATCAGCATTGTTGTTATAACTAGAGATGTGCAGCTGTCACTTTTCATGTTGTGTGTTTTGGTTCTAATTCGACTTTCGTGTTTTGGCTTGGTTTTGCCAAAAACACCCTTTCGTTTTTTGGTTTTGGATCTGGATGATTTTTGGAAAAAAAAAAAATGGCTAAAATCACAGAATTTGGTGGTAATTTTGATCCTACGGTATTAACCTCAACAACATTCATTTCCACTCATTTCCAGTCTATTCTGAACCCCTCACACCTCACAATATTGTGTTTAGGCCAAAAGGTTGCACTGTAAGGCTTCTTCATCCCACGGACAACCGGTGTCTCCCCCGGTGCCTCATTTAAACAAACCACATCACCATTAGAATCCTCATCGTCAACTTCCGCCTCAGCACCAGCAACACCCATACTCATCCTGGTGTACTTCAACAGTGACATCTTCAATTTGAATATCAGAAACTGGACTGTGGGTGCTCCTTCCAGCACTTGCAGGGGGCGTGCAAATGGTGGAAGGAGCCACCTCTTCCCATACAGTGTTGGGAAAGTCCGGCATCGCAAGCGCCGACAAACTTGCACTCTCCTTGGGGATTTGTGATACCATCTCAGAATGCACAGTTCTTTTCTGTGCTTTTTCCACCTTAACACTTTTTTTTTCTACCGGGAGGATGAGGGCTTCCATCATCATGTGAAGCTGAACCACTAGTCATGAACATAGGCCAGGGCCTCAGCCGTTCCTTGCCACTCCGTGTCGTAAATGGCATATTGGCAAGTTTACGTTTCACCTCAGACCATTTAAATTTCTTTTTTTGGGTCTTTTTGCTGAACTTTTTACTGAACTTTCATCATCTATGTCATGGCTAGTGGCAGCACATCATCTATGTCATGGCTAGTGGCAAGAGCTTCGGCACTAGGAGGAAGTGGTTCTTGATCTTTCCCTATTTTATCCTCCAAATTTTTGTTCTCCGTTATTTTTCTTGAGTGGAGTTACATAACACAATATGCGGCACTGGACATATGGCAGCAGAGTATACCACTGTGACTGCCTGGTCACTGGAATGACTGATGGCTGATGCACAGGACACTACCACTGGACTGATGCAGCACAATACACCACCACTGAACTGATGCAGCACAACACAGCAACACTGGACCGGACTTATACAGCAACACTGGACATATGGTGGTAAGAGGACACAACCACTGTGACTGGACAAATGCAGTGCAAGACACGGACACTGAGAGAACGGAGACATGTCCTCTCTCTACACTCTCCAATGCCGGAGTGAAAATGGGGACGCGCGGCTCCTTACATGGAATCCAAATCCTGCGAGAATACGACAGCGGGATGATGACATTTTGCCTTGTTCTGGTTTCTGAGTCAGGCGGGAAAACAGAGCCTGACTCTGATCCGGACTTGGGTAACTAAGTTCGGTTTGGCGTGGTTCTCAGAGAACCGAACCCGCTCATCTCTAATTATAACTAGCTCATCTGACGTTTGAGAAAGCTGAAGTGTTTAATAATTCCAGTCATGGAGTGAGGGAGACATATCTCTTTATACCTGTACCCATTTTTAATTAACTGTTGCATATGTATTTTACATGCATATACAGTGGGGCAAAAAAATATTTGGACAGCCACCGATTGTGCAAGTTGACCCACTTAAAAAGATGAGAGAGGTCTGTAATTTCCATCATAGGTACACTTCAACTGTGAGAGACAGAATCTGAAAAAAAAAACAAGAAATCACATTGTATGATTTTTAAACAATTTACTTGTATATTCTTGTGGAAAATAAATATTTGGACACCTACCATGCAGCAAGATTTCTGGCTCTCACAGACCTATTACTTCTTTAAGAAGCTCTTCTATCCTTTACTTGTTACCTGTATTAATGGCACCTGTTTGAACTGGTTATCTGTATAAAAGACACCTATCCACACCCTCAAACAGTCAGACTACTACCCCTCCACCATGGCCAAGACTAGAGACCCTGTCTAAGGACACCAGGGACAAAATTGTAGAGCTCCACAAGGCTGGGATGAGCTACTCAACAATAGGCAAGCAGCTTGGTGAGAAGAGATCAACTGTTGGCGCAATTATTAAAAAATGGAAGAAATACAAGATCACTGACAATCTCCCTCGACCTGGGGCTCCATGCAAGATCTCACCTCGTGGGGTATCAATGATCTTGAAAACGATGATGAATCAGCCCAGAACGACACGGGGGGACCTGGTCAATGACCTCGAGAGCCGGGAACACAATCACAAAGGTTACCATTAGTAACACACTACGTCATCATGGATTGAAATGCTGCAGCGCCCGAAAGGTCCCCCTGCTTAAGCCAGCACATGTCCAGGCCCGTCTAAAGTTAGCCAGTGACCATCTGGATGATCCAGAGGAGAATTGGGAGAATGTAATGTGGTCAGATGAGAGCAAAACCAAACTTTTTGGTATAAAATCCACTCGCCGTGTTTGGAGGGATAAGAGTGATGAATGGCATCCCAAGAACACCATACCCACTGTGAAGCATGGAGGTGGAAACATCATGCTTTGGGGACAGGACATATGATCCGTATTGAGGAGAGGATGAATGGGGCAATGTATCGTGAGATTTTGGGCAAAAACCTCCTTCCCTCGGTAAGAGCATTGAAGATGGAACATGGCTGGATCTTCCAGCATGACAATGACCCCAAACACACCACCCGGGCAACTAAGGAGTGGCTCCGTAAGAAGCATATCAAGGTCCTGGAGTGGCCTAGCCAGTCTCCAGACCTCATCCCAATAGAAAATCTGTGGAGGGAGTTGAAAGCCCGTGTTGCCCGGCGACAGCCCCAAAACATGACAGATCTAGAGAAGATCTGCGTGGAAGAGTGGGCCAAAATACCTGCTACAGTGTGTGCAAACCTGGTCAAGAACTACAGGAAACGTTTGACCTCTGTAATTACCAACCAGGTTATATTACAAAGTATTCAGTTAAACTTTTTGATTGTCCAAATATTTATTTTCCATAAGAATATACAAATTGTTTAAAAATCATACAATGTGATTTCCTAGTTTTTTTTTTTTTTTTTTTTTTTTTTAAGATTCTGTCTCAGACATTTGAAGTGTACCTATGATGGAAATTAGACCTCTCATCTTTTTAAGTGGGTCAACTTGCACAATCGGTGGCTGTCCAAATACTTTTTTACCCCACTGTACATATGTATTAATATGTATTAATTGTTGTATAAACACTTTTTTTTATTTTTATTTTTTTATGTATGTTACTATGTATTACTGGATATATGGTGTAGTAATGTGGATATGACCGCATTGTTAGGACTACTGAGAGTTAATTGGTAGAGAGAGCTTTTTAAGGAGAGTCTGTGCTACGCTAGGCCAGACCTCTGACGAAGTCCAATGTGGCGAAACATGTTGTTGGGGAGTGACCTAGCGTAAAAGGAGTGAGCAGTGTGATTGGAGTTGCCAGCGGAGAGCGCTGAATGCGGTCCATGTAAACTCACTCATACAAACGGTGATACTTACGGTGGTTGAACTGCCGCCTGTGGTACATAATTTTATCCTTGTGTGTGGAACCTGTTGGAATAAATTCCTAAAACATATTCATGCACCATCAGGTGCGCTTTGTTTATTAACTTCTCTTATGTATGTATGTGTGTATATGTATATGTGTATATGTATGTATGTATATGTATATATACATACATACATACATACATACATACATACACACACACACACACACACACACACACACACACACACACACACACACAATTTTAAAATGTTCGGCGTTCCACAATCAGTGAGTGCCCCTCCACTGATTGTGGAACTCCAAATCTATGTATGTTGACTGATGCGTGTTAAGATTGTACATAGTAAATTAGATGTGAGTGCGGACTCACAAGATGTATATATGTATGTATGTATATATATATATATATATATATATATATATGTGTGTATATATATATATATATATGTGTATATATATGTATATATATATATATATATATATATATATATATATATATATATATATATATATATATATATAATATAATTTTTTTTTTTTTTTTTCTAATTTATTTCCTGGTATTAGATCTCTCACCCTTCTCTTTGAGGTATGATAGAAAAGGTGTCAGAACTCAGTGCATCAAAGCTTGCTGCATAGCTGCAGACCAGTCAGAGTGCCCATGCTGACCTATGTCCACCACCGAAAGCACCTACTGTACAATGGGCATGTGAGTGTCAATACTGGACTATGGAGCAGTGAAAGAAGATGGCCTAGTGCGATGAATCAAGTTATCTTTCACATCATGTGGATGGATGGCTTTTTGCAGTGTGGATGACCACACTACCAAAATTGTTCAGGAATTGGTTCAGGAACATGACAAAGAGTTCAAGGTGTTGACTGGACCTCCAAATCCCCAAGATCTCATTCTGATTGAGCATCTGTGGGATGTGCTTGGAAAAAAAAAAAAAGTCTGAGTCATGGAGCCCCCACCTTGCAACTTACCGGACTAAAAGAATTTGCTGCTAACGTCCTGATGCCAGATACCACAGGACACCTTCAGAGGTCTTTTGGAGTCCATGCTGTTTTGGAAGCATGAGGTGGACCCGCAAAAAATTAGGCTGGTTTTTAGAGTTATGGTTGATTGGTGTATGTTCACATGCACACATACACATAAGGGGCAATTCAATTGTTTACACAGGAAATTGAGCATGCATAAAGTGAGGATTGTGGGCGCAATTCAATTGTTTGGGCTTTTTTTTTCATGCACTTGTCATGCCCAGACAGATCAAAGTGATCGGCGCATTTCTGATCAACAGCTCTGGGGGCTGCGAGTAACGATGACTGCGGCACAAACAATTGAATTCACCCCAGAGATCTCAAATACTGGGAATCTATGTGCTGTATATTCCATAATAACACTGTCCAGCTACAATATTTTTCAGTGAGAAGTGTAAAGGTAATAGAATAAAATACTGTCTCTGCTTTGCCATCTATTGGCTGCAGTGTTTTAATGTCCTAGATCCCCTGCAATGACCCCAATATTGTCTTTGGTTTTAAAATCTAAATCTGAACAAACACAATTTTCCCATGTGTTCCATAAAAGACCTATCTATGGCCCTCATTCCGAGTTGATCGGTCGCAAGGCGAATTTAGCAGAGTTACACACGCTAAGCCGCCGCCTACTGGGAGTGAATCTTAGCTTCTTAAAATTGCGACCGATGTATTCGCAATATTGCGATTACTAACTACTTAGCAGTTTCAGAGTAGCTTCAGACTTGCTCTGCCTGTGCGATCAGTTCAGTGCTTGTCGTTCCTGGTTGACGTCACAAACACACCCAGCGTTCGCCCAGGCACTCCCACCGTTTCTCCGGCCACTCCTGCGTTTTTTCCGGAAACGGTAGCGTTTTCAGCCACACGCCCCTGAAACGCCGTGTTTCCGCCCAGTAACACCCATTTCCTGTCAATCACATTACGATCGCCGGAGCGATGAAAAAGCCGTGAGTAAAATTACTTTCTACATAGCAAAGTTACTTGGCGCAGTCGCAGTGCGAACATTGCGCATGCGTACTAAGCGGATTTTCATTGCGATGCGATGAAAAATACCGAGCGAACAACTCGGAATGAGGGCCTATGTAAATATGTAACAATAATGAAAATGATTGTGTTCTATTAATTTATAAGATAAAGCAAAGCTCAATATGTCCACATTGTCAAGCTCAGTCATATGTGGAAGGCTAGTGCTCAAGGCTCATTTAGTTAATTAACATCACGATCACTTAAGAATATCTGCGTGAACTGTATCTGTGATACTTTAGGTTGAGAATAACCCAAAAGGAAAATGATCCATTTCAGATTCATTACTTTGTACTACAGTAAATGGCTATCCTGCGTAACTGCCAGATATGCAAAAAAGGGATTCTGTTCAGTGACCTAATTAACTTTCTTATGCCTGATGGTCTATGAAGATGAAAATCCATATAGTTTATGTGCATATAGTTATTTATACAAAGCATTAATAAAGTATTTGTGCTATAGTGAAATTATTCAGCTTTTGGATTTAATAGAATGCAGGTTGGGTGTAATTACACCTGCATTGCCTGCATGGATAAGCATGCAGTTATTCGTAGCTGCCATGATTATCCATGAGCACAGAGCCGGCCCTAACCAATATGATGCCCTAGGCAAGATTTTGGCTGGTGCCCCCTAGCACCACAGCTAGTTCTGCCTCTAACAGTGCATCCCTTTCCCAGCACCATCACCCCTTACCCTCAGTCATTATTTTGAGTTTCCTACCCCCTATATTTTAAATAAGAACAGTCGACGCACAGCCCAAAAAGGGGTGTGTTTTTGCTGGCAAGGGGCATGGCCACACAATAGTAACCCCAATTCAAATTACACCACACAGTACTACAACTTTATTCACATTTTATCATGTGATAGCGTCCCTAATTCACGTCACATCACACAGTAGTACCACTATACCTTATATACATTACTCCTCACAGTAGTGCCCCTTATTCACATTAGACCACACAGTAGTGCCCTTTTTATACATTACGCCACACAGTAGAGCACCTTATACACATAATGCCACACATTAGTAATGCATTTATACACATAATACCACACTGTAATGCCCCTTACACATATGACACACGTTATTAATGTCCTTGTAAACTTAATGTGCCTTACACATTATGACAACCTTTATTAATGCCCTTATACACATAATGTCCCTTACACATATGCCGCACATTATTAATGCCCTTATACACATAATGACACACACAGTGCCCCTTACACATTTGCTGCACATTATTAATGCATTTTTACACATGACACACATAATGCCCCTTACACATATGCCGAACACTACTGCACTCAACTCACCAACTCACACGCAACACACAGCCGTAAACACTGTGCCCTCAGCCTCTGCTTGGATACAGATGTGTCCTCATAAATCTTGTCTCAATGCTAATGTCGGGCGACTTTTCTTGATGAAAATGCATCTTATTTGCATATGGCTAGGATGCACAAGCAGCTTCTGCTGAATAAAATGATATGCAGCATGCCTATATACTGTGTGAGACTGTGGCTGTATATGCATATGAAATGATACGCACAGAATATAGGCATGCTGCATATCATTTTAATCAGCAGAAGCTGCAGATGCCCCTAGGCATACCAAATGCCCTAGGCATTTGCCTAGTTTGCCTATACCTAGGGCCGGCTCTGCATGAGCACTTGTACCAGCCCTATTGCTCATGCTGCAGATCCAGCTGAAAACAGGAATATCCTAACTCACAATTACTGTAACTGTGCAAAACCCGCAGTTGCATGGACATGCCACTGCTAAATGTTGCCTTTGAGCCTGATAAAGAAATGGACACCGTTCATACAGCAGACGCATATTTGGACACAGCTGCTGTACAAATATACACTAATAATGCAAAAAGGAACTTGTGTAACCAGATACCTCCTTCTGTGATCTGCTGCTGCATCTGAAGATGCAGCATTGGATCATTTTGCATGAACATTGGCTATCTGAGTGACCCTCTGGTTACACAGGATGTCCGGGGAATTCACACTCCTGGGGACAATCTGTATTGGAAGATGCAGACCCTGGCCTTGGCAGGTCTCCAAAATGGGGATGACAACAAGTTATTTTTTGTAAAACTGTCTCCATCACCATACCCTCTCTCTGCCCCCAAATAATTGCAGCATTTCAATCACGCGGGACCCTTTCTGCATATGTAACTGAATCGGGCCCTATGTGCGGATGCTCCATTACCACATTTCTTCAGAAGCAAGTGGAGATACAGTTCAGTTGCGTATGACTCTGAATTCCCTGTAGAGATTTACTCTCGGGTATGGAACATTGTATAGTAGAGATGGGTGCAGTGTTGTGTCTTGGTTATGGTTCTAGTTTTATCCTCTGATTCTGTTTTTGTAAAATTACCCTCAACTGTTTTGTTTCGAAATTTGGATTCATAGGGGTATACTCAATTGCTGTTGGGTCTACGGCTCTCTATTCAATGACGAGCCAAACCCGACTGGTTCGGCCCGTTCCCGACAGTGTGAATCTGACTTTTCTTTAAAAAATCTGACATTTTTGGAAACTGGGCTAAAACCTGTCTGGTTTGGCCCTGCTTCTGACAATATGTGCATCTTGGCTGCTGAAGCCGCTGATCGCTTGTATTACGACAAGTCGGAAAAAATGAGGCTGGATTGGTTAGGTCGGAACCCCTTCCGACCTATTCCAGTCGGAAACTGCAGTCTTTCTGACAAGACGGCAGTTTCAGACTCTATTGAATATACCCCCATATAGGGTGTGAGAATCAGAAAGTGAGAGATTTTGGTACAAATCTCCTGTGGTTTTTTTTTTTTTTTTTTAAGTGGCAAGCATTTACATAACAAAACCAAGTTGATTTTTGCCATGTAAATGATTGCCACTTAAAAAAAAAAAAAAAAAACAGGAGAATTTTACCCAAATCTCTCACTTTCTGATTCTCACACCCTATTACATTTTCCCCATAATACAGATCTTTGGTTTTGGATTTCTTAAAAATGGATAAAAAGAAGTGTTATGGTAGACTTACCATGGTTAACACTCTTTCTGCGAGGTACATTGGGTTCCACAGGGAAACATCGGGGGTGTAGAGTTGTTCTTGATCCAGAGGCACCAACAGGCTAAAGCTTTAGGCTGTCCCAGGATGCACTGGGGCCTCCCTTATATCCCACCTCCAGGCATTGAGAGCTCAGATTCGTTAACCAGTCAAATGCAGGAGCAGGCAAGCGAGAAGGCCGATGTTAGTCACTCAGCACCACATTCTCATGACAGGAGAAGGTACCAGCGGCTAATGCCATACAAATCCAAAGACGCTAGGTGTGTCAGGGTGGGCATCCTGTGGAACCCAATGTACCTTGCAGCAAGAGTGTTAACCATGGTAAGTCTACCATAATATTCCTTTTCTCCATGAGAAACCTGTGTCCAAAGGAAGCATCCTGGGAGGAGAAGGTATCAAAGGCATAGGACCTAAGAAATGTTTTCACTAAAGACCACAAAGCCGCCTTGCACAATTGTTCTGCAGACGTACCAATACGAGCCACTCAGGAAGGTCCAACAGACTGAGTAGAATGGGCTTTAATAGTAGCAGGAGCTGGGAGTCCATCCTGCGCATAAGCTTGTGCAATCACCATTCTAATACATCTGGCCAAGGTTTGCTTGTTCGCAGGCCAGCTATATTTGTGAAAACCGAACAGGACAAAAGAGTATCTAACCTCCGGATAGAGGCATTCCTTTCCACATATATACGGAGAGCCCTTACCACATCCAAAGAACACTCTAATGAAGACTAGTCCGAAGAAATAAATGCTGGGACCACAATCTCTTGGTTAAGGTGAAAAGATGACACCACCTTAGGTAAATAACCCGGTCGAGTTCTTAGAACTGACCAGTCACTGTGAAATATCAGAAATGGTGGACGACAGGACAAAGCGCCTAAGTTCGACACCCGTCTTGCAGAGGAAATAGTTAGCAAGAACAGGACCTTGGCCGTGAGCCAATTAAGGTCCACTGACTCGAGGTTCAAATGGAGACCCTTGTAGGGCATTCAGTACAACATACAGACCCCATGGAGCCACAGGATGGATATAGAGACTTTGAATCCGAAGGACACCCTGAGTGAAAGTATGAATGTCAGGTATAGATGCAATTTTTCTCTGAAACCATACCGACAAGGTAGATATGTGAACCTTGAGGGAGGCCAGACAAACACCTAAGTCAAGGCCTCCTTGTAGAAAAGACACAATTCTGGAAGTTGTGAATTTATAGCAATCATATTTCTTATTGGCAAACCAGGTGAAGTAAGAATTCCAAACCCTGTAATAAATGCGGGCAGAGGCCAGTTTTCAGGTTTTCAACATAGTCTGGATGACCACCTCAGAAAACCCTTTGGCTCTCAGGAGTGATGCTTCAAGAGCCACGCCGTCAAAGCCAGTCTGGCCAGGTCTGGGTAGACATGATGGCCCTGTACGAGGAGGTCTGGCTGCTGAGGAAGTAGAAGGAGACACCCTTTGCAGGTCTGGGCCATGCTGGAGCGATTAGAAGTAGCAAACTTCCATAGTACCCTTGGCAAAAGTGACACTGGAGGGAAAACGTAGGTCAGCTGAAAGTTCCATGGAATTTCCAGAGCATCCACGAATGCTGCCTGAGGATCCCTGGTCCATAATGCGAAGACTGGAACCTTGTAATTGTGTCGAGATGCCATCAGGTCTACATCTGATAGGCCCCACCTGTCCACTAGTTGAAAGACTTCTGGATGAAGACTCCACTCTCTGGCGTGCACTTACTGGAGACTGAGGAAGTCCGCTTCCCAGTTCAAGATGCCTGAAATGAACACTGCCGATATTGCTGGCAGATGAAGTTCCGCCCAACAAAGGACTCTTAACGCTTCCATCATTGCCGTGCGGCTTTGCCATGCAGCAGTGCCACATAGATGGTTTATGTATGCCACTGTGGTGGTGTTCTGACCAAACTTCAACAGGACTGTTCTGTACCAGTGGCAGGGTGAGAGATAATGTTTTGAACACTGCCCTCAGCTCCAGAATGTTTATTGAGAGGTGAGATTCCTCCTTGGTCCAGCAACCCTCAAGAGTGTTGCTCCAACACCGCACCCATCCCCTCAGACTGGCATCCGTTGTCAGCAGGACCCAATCTGGTCCTGTAGTCACCAGGTCAGCGACAGACCTCTGGAGGCAAAGTGATTATGTGAGAACTGATCCGCTGAGGTAGGCCATACCACTTGGAAAGGATTAACCTTTGTAGAGGGTGGGAATGATTTTGAGCGTAGTCCACCATATCAAATGCCGACACCATCAGGCCAAGTACTTGCATCGACACTTTGGGGTGACAAAGGAAGCCCATTAGGACTTTTTCTGGAGACAGAAACGGTCTGACTGCATGTCCAGGAGTGCCCCCAGGTGCACCATGCTCTGAGCTGGGACCAGCGAGGACTTCCTTTAATTGATAAGCCATACGTGGGCTTGCAGGAAGGTTACCATCAGTTGCAGATGACTGAGGAGGACATTGTGGGAATTTGCCAGAATCAGCAGGTTGTCCACATATGGCAGGATTCTGACACCCTGATGACGGAGATGGGCTGTTATCACAGCCATGAACTTGGTGAAGATTCGAGGAGCTGTAGCCAGTCCAAATGGCAGAGCCTGGAATTGATAGTGGAGTTTGCCATTAGCAAACCACAGAAACTGCTGATGCGACCTGGCAATAGGTATATGCAGGTATGCATCCTGTATATTCAGGGATACCATATAGTGTCTGGGTTCCATAGCCAGTACATTTAAGCACAGTGTTTCCATACGAAACCTGGACACTCTCACAAACTTGTTCAGAGATTTGAGGTTGAGTATATGCCAGAAGGAACTATTGGGTTTTGGGACTAGAAACATGGTCGATTAATAACCTCTGCCTCACAGCCCATGGTGGCTCCTGAGTAGGCACAGGAATTGTGAACTGACTAGGAGGTGTATGACACGTAGTACACAGACCATCATACAAAACTTCCCCCTTTCAAATCATTGGAGTATACGCTCCAAATCATTGGAGGTGATGGAGCTGCAGCGCTGAAGTGTCAGCCTGACATACAGCGCAGACAGCCCAGCCAGCAATATGAAATTTTTCTAGAAGCTTTTTTTGCAGGGCTGCTCAGTGCAGCACACCTGTTAAGTGACCTGCTGCAGGCATAAACTCGAAACTGAGCGCTGAGTCCCTGGAGGTGGGAGTATAGAGGAGGGCCCAATGCATCCTGGGATAGCCTAAACCTGTTTGTGCCCCTGGATCAAAATCCACTCTACACCCCAATGTTTTCCTGTGGAAACCAATGTACCCTGCTGCAGAAATAACTTTTTTTTTTTTTGGTAATCTGAAACCCAATATTCGGATATAAAATCCAAATTTGAACCAGGACTCTGTTTGGATTGTATCTAGTTTGGATCAGAACCACAAAGTATGGGTGGTTCGTCTCTCTCTCTCTCTCCCTCTCCCTCTCCCTCTCCCTCTCCCTCTCCCTCTCCCTCTCCCTCTCCCTCTCCCTCTCCCTCTCCCTCTCCCTCTCCCTCTCCCTCTCCCTCTCTCTCTCTCTCTCTCCCCCTCTCCCCCTCTCCCCCCTCTCCCCCTCTCCCCCCTCCCCCCTCCCCCCCTCCCCCCTCTCTCTCTCTCTCTCTCTCTCCCTCTCCCCCTCTCTCTCTCTCCCTCTCCTCCTCTCTCTCTCTCTCTCTCTCTCTCTCTCTCTCTCTCTCTCTCTCTCTCTCTCTCTCTCCTCCCAGAGGGACATCATTGGACAGCAACTGAAGTATATGCTAGAAGCTATATAAAGCCATTATTTGACCTACTACAACACACATTCTTAGTAGGTTTCCTGGCACAGACACAAACATGCATATCACATAGAGGATTGCACCTCAAATGAAAAATAAAATATATAAATATTATAATACTATGTAATGTGTGTTTGTTTATGTGTGTATTGTATATGTATATGTCATGTCTTGGGATAATTAGGTCGGTAGAGGGGTGAATTTGGGCAGTACCTAGGTTGGTCTATTAGGAGCCAACACAGCTTTTCAAATCCCACTTGGGTTAGATACACAGGCATCAGTCTCTCGTTACGGTCACCCCCCTTCCCCCCGGACTTTCTCCTGTCTGCAGCCGTTAGGTGTGGTAACACCACCTTTTTCTCCCCAGTGTGGGTCTGATCCCTCTAACCACACTCTGAACATGTCAGTAATGCACTTTACGTTTATACTGCAATTAAAAAAATAATATTAATATATATTTATATAATCTGCCATATGTAAAACTTTAATTCACTGAGTGACTAGTATGCTTCATTTATCTGCTGTAAGATGAAGTCTTGTTATCTTTCTTTGAGAATTGTTTGAGGAGACAGCTGCTGTGCTGTATAGATCAGTTTGGGAATTGTTTTGAATAAACAGCGTGCTTTTTATAATGTGTCCTCTATCAACCTATATGTGACTAGTTCTCGTATATAGCTCATCACTAGGAGAGAAAACGATAAGGAATTTTTTGAAAGTTTCCCTCTAACAACTGTGATGCTTATCTTTTATTATTTATAAGTATTCTTATTTCTGATTAGTTATGTGGGGTAAAACAATTGCTGACAAATTCCAATAACTTACCACTGTATACATGAATCTGCCCTTACTTTTATCACCCTAATAAATACTTTTATTTCTTTAGATTTCCTGAATTGGTAAAATAAAAGGATACACATTTATTAGAGATGTGCGGCTTGGTTCCTGAGAAATCAAAGCCCTCCCAAATTATGCAGATCCGAACAGACTCCCGGTTCTGATCTCCTGAGGAGATCTGGTTCGGCTCTTCCTACCAGGGGTTAAAGTGGTCCAGAATGGGGCGGAACTGTGTTCTGCCACTTTTAATTGAAGACTAAACCAGTTCCACCTCCGACCAGCTACCAACAAGTAGATGCAGGTCCCCTGTGAAGTTGGAAGCAGCAAAAGTAACTGCCAGCCAATCTCTGCTTGCGGGACTGGCTTCAGAGCCAATCATGGCAGCTTTTCATTGGCTGACTGCCCGCAATCCATGATTGCTTCAAAAGAGCGGCCCTTTCTTTTGAGTAGCAGTCAGCGGCACTGCCAGGCAGACGATCCGTGGACCATGTGTCAGGACTGTCTGGCGGCCGCTGCCAATAGTCACGACCTGATGCTACAGGCCCCGACGACTGAGGATGAGGGGGAAAGAGGGGTAGGATGTGGGTGGGGGATGATGAGAGCAGCAGGGGATGAGATGGCGGGGCTGGGGGGATAATGAAAAAGCTGCAGCCGAGATGGGCGGAGGGGGTGACGAGAGATGCAGGATGTGAGATGGCGGAGGGCGTGACGAGAGATGCAGGGTGTGAGATGGAGGGATGATGAGAGAAGCAGGGGGTGAGACGGCAGGGGGGATGAGGAGAGAAGCAGGGGGGATGATGAGAGAAGCAGGGGGTGAGATGGCAGGGGGGATGATGAGAGAAGCAGGGGGTGAGACGGCAGGGGGGGATGATAGAAGCAGGGGGTGAGACAGGGGGGATGATGAGAGAAGCGGGGGGTGAGATGGCAGGGGATGATGAGAGAAGCTGGGGGTGAGATGGCAGGGGGGATAGGGGGGATGATGAGAGAAGCGGGGGGTGAGATGGCAGGGGGGATAGGGGGGATGATGAGAGAAGCGGGGGGTGAGATGGCAGGGGATGATGAGAGAAACTGGGGGTGAGATGGCAGGGGGGATAGGGGGGATGATGAGAGAAGCAGGGGATGAGGAGAGAAGCGGGGGTGAGACGACAGGGGATGAGGGGAGAAACGGGGTGAGATTGGAAAGGGTTGGTGAGAGAGAAGCAAGGGGTGAGATTGGGGTGTGGGTGGTGAGAGATGCTGGGGTTGAGATGGGGGAGTGAGATGAGCATCGGGTGAGATGGGGGAGTGAGATCAGCAGGGGGTGAGATAGAAGCAGAGGCTGAAAGGGTAGCAGGGAGTGAGACGTGTAGGGGGTAAGAAAAGGAGAGAGAGATTCAGATCAGACACAAAGAGTATATAGGGAGTAAGGGATACCTAGTATTAAGATATGGGCACATGAGGAGAGTAACAGTCAGGATGTGTGAAAAACGGCACTAATGTGGGGCAATGTGAATAAGATTGTGCTAGTATGAGGCGTAATTTTGAATTGGTACTATTGTGTGGCCATGCCTCTTGCTAGTAAGGCCACACCCCTTTTTGCAGCGCACACCTTTGGCGCACGGGTGATGCGTTCACCCACCTCTCCAGGACCACTTTAAGCCCTGCTTCCTACAATTCGGAACTTAGATTTTGAGGGCTAGATGCATTATCACTTGGAGAGTGATAACATGGAGTGGTAAAGAACCAGCCAATTAGCTCCTATCTGCCATGTTAGAGGCCTTACGGGCCTTATTCAGCTTGAGTTGCAGTTCTGTGATTGTAGCAGAACTTGAACTGCTGAGAATCGCAAAGAAATAGCCGTCCAGCACAGAACAAGCCATCGACCGATGCGTTTGCAGAATTGTATCTGCACTAGAGATGTGCACTTGAAATTTTTCGGGTTTTGTGTTTTGGTTTTGGGTTCGGTTCCGCGGCCGTGTTTTGGGTTCGACCGCGTTTTGGCAAAACCTCACCGAATTTTTTTTTGTCTGATTCGGGTGTGTTTTGGATTCGGGTGTTTTTTTCAAAAAACACTAAAAAACAGCTTAAATCATAGAATTTGGGGGTCATTTTGATCCCAAAGTATTATTAACCTCAAAAACCATAATTTCCACTCATTTTCAGTCTATTCTGAACACCTCACACCTCACAATATTATTTTTAGTCCTAAAATTTGCACCAAGGTCGCTGGATGACTAAGCTAAGCGACCCTAGTGGCCGACACAAACACCTGGCCCATCTAGGAGTGGCACTGCAGTGTCACGCAGGATGGCCCTTCCAAAAAACACTCCCCAAACAGCACATGACGCAAAGAAAAAAAGAGGCGCAATGAGGTAGCTGTGTGAGTAAGATAAGCGACCCTAGTGGCCGACACAAACACCTGGCCCATCTAGGAGTGGCACTGCAGTGTCACGCAGGATGGCCCTTCAAAAAAATACTCCCCAAACAGCACATGACGCAAAGAAAAATGAAAGAAAAAAGAGGTGCAAGATGGAATTGTCCTTGGGCCCTCCCACCCACCCTTATGTTGTATAAACAGGACATGCACACTTTAACCAACCCATCATTTCAGTGACAGGGTCTGCCACACGACTGTGACTGAAATGACGGGTTGGTTTGGACCCCCACCAAAAAAGAAGCAATTAATCTCTGAAGCTGAACCACTAGCCATGAACATAGGCCAGGGCCTCAGCCGTTCCTTGCCACTCCGTGTGGTAAATGGCATATTGGCAAGTTTACGCTTCTCCTCCGACAATTTTATTTTAGATTTTTGAGTCCTTTTTTTACTGATATTTGGTGTTTTGGATTTTACATGCTCTGTACTATGACATTGGGCATCGGCCTTGGCAGACGACGTTGCTGGCATTTCATCGTCTCGGCCATGACTAGTGGCAGCAGCTTCAGCACGAGGTGGAAGTCGATCTTGATCTTTCCCTATTTTTGGAACCTCAACATTTTTGTTCTCCATATTTTAATAGGCACAACTAAAAGGCACCTCAGGTAAACAATGGAGATGGATGGATACTAGTATACTTATGGATGACGAGCGACTGCCGACACAGAGGTAGCTACAGCCGTGGACTACCGTACTGTGTCTGCTGCTAATATAGACTGGATGATAATGAGATAAAATTAAAATATATATATATATATATCACACTAGTACTGCAGCCGGACAGGTATATATTATGTAATGACGGACCTGCTGGACACTGTCTGTCAGCACTGCAGACTCCTAAAGTAAGCTACTAGTATCAAGAAGATAGAAAAAAAAAAACACGGGTAGGTGGTATACAATTATGGATGGACGAGCGACTGCCGACACAGAGGTAGCTACAGCCGTGGACTACCGTACTGTGTCTGCTGCTAATATAGACTGGATGATAATGAGATAAAATTTAAAATATATATATATATATATAATTTGCAGAGGTGCGGCACTCGTACCAAATAACCAGACTTCAGAAGTAAAGAAGCTATTGCATCAACGTTTCAATATTTATATATTGTCTTCAGGATACATAGTAAAAATACAACATACCTTATATACATGTCCACCACAAGTGAAATGCTGGCGTCAGGGCCGGGATTGCACACCCTCCCCGCCGTCGCACTGATTGGTGACGTCATCCCAAACGGGCCGTACACCTGTGAGTAAAGGCTTAACCGTTCACCATACAAAAAGAATCAAAGAGCAGCTACGGAAGTTTATAATGTAAATCATTATAGAAAAAACAAGTTATTATAACAGAGGCATAAGCAGCAGACGAATGCATGTGCAAACCAGCCACTAAATATAAAATATATTCTTAGTTAACTTAGCAATAAATCCTGACATAATATATACTTAGTTATCTAAACCATATGAGGGGTGATGTTATTTTAACACAATTAAAGAACAAAACTAGTTAAAGATATAAATCTAACGGAGTGCTGCATAAGAAATAGTGTCATTCAGCCCTTTGGGGTAGATGACATTTAAACGGTGGATCCATCGTGCTTCGCATCTTAATAACTGTAGCGATCGGTTCCCACCTCGTCTATTCAGTGGGACCGTATCGATCATCCTATATCTAAGGCTTGTCAAGGGATGTCTAGCCTCTGCGAAGTGTCGTGCGACAGGCTGATCGCTGGTGCCCGACACTAAAGCTGCACGTATGGCAGCTCGATGGTTACCCATACGCTCCTTAAATTTAGATTCGGTCTTGCCGATATAGCAAAGACCACAGGGGCAGAGAATTTGGTAAACAACAAAGGACGAGTTACAGGTGAAATAATGTAAAATTTTATATTTTTTCCCTGAATGAGGGTGGTTAAAGAAATCACCTGTAAGCATGAATTGGCACGTAGTGCAAGTGCATTTAAAGCAGCCTACCCGATTGCTACTCAAAAAAGTGGCCTGTTTTAAAGATTTTCGTGTGGTATCAGTTTTGACCAAAATATCTTTTAAGTTGCGGCTGCGTGCATAGCTAGGTAACAGTCTGTAATCTTTCAAATTCAGTTTGGGGTCGCTCTGTAACATTGGCCATAGTGTTTTAGCTGTAGAAATAATAGCTGGAGTCGCCACATTAAACTTGTTCACCCACGGCAACACTTTAGGATTCCTATTATTAGTGGATTGAGCATTATTCACCAGCGAATCCCTGTTCAAAGATAGCACTTTTTGTTTACAAATAGCCAAGGTATGGGCATTATAGCCACGATCCAAAAATTTTTGAACCATCAAGTCAATCTGTTCGATGGCCTTGACGGGGTCACTATTTATGCGGAAAGCTCGCAACATTTGGGAATAGGGGAGGCCATTAATCAGAGACCTCGGGTGGCAGCTTTGTGCTTTCAATAGAGTATTTCTATCGGTAACCTTTGAGAACAGGCTAGTGTGTAAAACCTGATCTGAGACCGAAATGTGTACATCTAAAAAATCCAATGTGTCCTTGCTAAACATATAGGTAAACTTAATTGGATGGTCAGTTGCATTATGTGTCTCGAGTAGTGAGCGGAGGATGTTAATATCGCCCCTCCAAATCAAAAAAAGGTCGTCTATATAGTTACCTCAAAAACAAAATGTTATGTTCACTAATCATAGCATCAGCAAAAAACAGCAGCTGTTCAACAGAAAACATTACTATGTTTGCATAGGCCGGTGCCATGGAGCTGCCCATGGCACAGCCTTGTACCTGCAGGTAAATGTCAGTTTCATACAGGAAAAAATTGTTATGCAAAATCAAATCAAACCGTTGTATGATATTATCAATTTTGTCACCAGAAAAAACACTTTTAGATTCTAAGAAACTACGTAGACTATGTAAACCGAATTGGTGTGGAATTGAAGTATACAGATTTATAACATCTATGCCTACCAACCAATAATCGTTACCAAATGTAGGGACAGTCTGCAATTTCATCAAAAAGGTGGTAGTGTCCAATAGGAATGTCCTTTCGTTTTGGATTAGAGGTTGCAGGATGGAGTCCAAGAATGTGGCAACCGGCTGGAACAATGAACCCTGTGCCGACACAATGGGGCGTCCCGGAGGAGTGTCCAATCCCTTGTGTACTTTAGGGATTGTATAGAAAGTTGGCATGATGGGATAATCTGGATAGAGCACATCCTTCAATTTCTCTGTTATTAATCCCGTGTCCATGGCAGATAATAAAAGATTGCACAATTCCTTTCTACAGCTTTTGGTCGGATCTTTAGCTAATTTAACATACACTGTAGTGTCAGACAGTTGTCTTACAGCTTCTTGATGATAACTGAGATAGTCCTGGAGGACAATTGCTCCTCCCTTATCCGCCTGGCGGATTATTAAATCTTTGTTATTTGCTAAAGATTTTAATGCTTGCCGTTCCACTTGAGACAGGTTCGGATGAAATCGATCTTTATCCTTAATAGAAGAGTTTACCCCTTCATCTAGTAAACGTAGATAGGTCTTAATGGTAGAGTTATTGGAAGGAGGATCAAAATGGGAACGGGGGCAGAATTTCTTCAACTGTGGAGGTATCGGGGAGGTTATCCCGTCATCATCATTGCCAAAGTATTCTTTAAGTCTAAGACTTCTGGCTAACTCATATTTTTCAGATCCCCAAAGGAAACTGTCAAACCGTGAAGTAGGGACGAATGATAACCCCTTCGATAGGAGGCTAATTTCTCCATCCGATAAATCATGGGACGAGAGATTAAAAATTAGGTTTTTCTGGACAGAGGGGGACGACCCACTCTGCGTCTGCCTGTTTGACTGGCGGCCCCTCCGCGTGCGTCGCCTTTTTGACTTTCTGGGGGGTTGCCTTTGTTGGTTTTGGGGCGAGCCCCTAAAGGGGCCGACGCCGTATCTGATTTCTCCTGCTCGCTATTAGAACTATTATAATCATTAGAAGATTCTGTTTCAAAACTGGTGGTATTACGTTTGAAATGGTGTTTATTTCTCCTGAAAAACGGTTGATTGCGTTCTTGCGAAGGGTTTCCTGACAACCATTTGTATACGGTATGTTTCTCATAGTCTCCTTCCACCTTTATCAACTTCTCCTTCTTGAATTGAAGAAGCTCTCTTTTGTATGTGGCTAATTGTTGCTTTAATCGTTCCAACCAATCAGTACTCTCATCAAGAGTTAAGGTGGTAAGGTGAATAGCTTCAAATTGTGCAATCTTATCTTTAATCAGCAAAAATTCTTTATTGGCTTGTTCTATTACCAAAATCATGAGGTCAAATGAACAGCGGTTTAAAATACCTATCCATTTTTTGCAAAAGGAAGGATCGAATCTCCCTATTGTGGGGCAGTTACGTACGCGGAAACCGCGTGGAATTTTTTTGGCCTTATAATAATCACTTAAAGACAGGCCATGTAAGTGATAATCAATTTCCTTTTTTCTTAATCGCAAAAGATCTCTATAGATAATATCTGGTGCTGCAGCTTCAGCTTCATCACGCATCCCTTTATCATGTAGGATGGCCTCCACCTCAGATTCTGAAAAGGTGTGTGTATCCCCCACGGGGAAATGGAATAGTGCTGCCGCATCTTAAGCGTTCGTCACTGCATCCACCATAATAAAACACTGGGGTTGCCTATAGCAACAACCACCAAGTGCAAATATTCAACTCCCGTAGCAGGGAAAAAGTCCAGAACAGATACTGTTAAAAAAATTGTTTGCTATAAAAAGCAATACAAAGTCACTTCCACTGTGATAGACAATAATTGAAAGTTGCAGGGTGCCCTGACAGAGTACTCACTCCATGGTGTCTACTCTATGTAGGAATCACAGGTCCGGCACTCCATGCTTGAATCAGCAGCTGCGGCGGTGCCCTCACAGGGAAAACAGTATAATTTGCAGAGGTGCGGCACTCGTACCAAATAACCAGACTTCAGAAGCAAAGAAGCTATTGCATCAACGTTTCAATATTTATATATTGTCTTCAGGATACATAGTAAAAATACAACATACCTTATATACATGTCCACCACAAGTGAAATGCTGGCGTCAGGGCCGGGATTGCACACCCTCCCCGCCGTCGCACTGATTGGTGACGTCATCCCAAACGGGCCGTACACCTGTGAGTAAAGGCTTAACCGTTCACCATACAAAAAGAATCAAAGAGCAGCTATGGTGAACGGTTAAGCCTTTACTCACAGGTGTACGGCCCGTTTGGGATGACGTCACCAATCAGTGCGACGGCGGGGAGGGTGTGCAATCCCGGCCCTGACGCCAGCATTTCACTTGTGGTGGACATGTATATAAGGTATGTTGTATTTTTACTATGTATCCTGAAGACCATATATAAATATTGAAACGTTGATGCAATAGCTTCTTTGCTTCTGAAGTCTGGTTATTTGGTACGAGTGCCGCACCTCTGCAAATTATACTGTTTTCCCTGTGAGGGCACCGCCGCAGCTGCTGATTCAAGCATGGAGTGCCGGACCTGTGATTTATATATATATATATATATATATATATATATATATATATATATATATATATATATATATATATATATATATATATATATATATATATATATATATATATATATAATCTCTATATCTATCACACTAGTACTGCAGCCGGACAGGTATATATTATGTAAAGACGGACCTGCTGGACACTGTCTGCAGAATGCGTTTATAAAAACACCACACGACGAGTGTTTAACTTTTTCAGGCAGACAATCACAATATACTGGTGGTCAGCAGACAATCACAATACTGGTGGTCAGTGGTCACTGGTCAGTCACACTGGCAGTGGCACTCTGGCAGCAAAAGTGTGCACTGTACTTAAAATATGTACTCCTGCTATAACTGCTCCCCAGTCTCCCCCACAATTAAGCTGTGTGAGCAGTGAGCACTCAGCACAGTCAGATAATGATATACAGTATTACATATGATGCAGCACACTGGGCTGAGCACAGATATGGTATGTGACTGTGTCACACTGTGTATCGTTTTTTATCAGGCAGAGAACGGATTAATTAAACTGGTGGTCACTGGTCACACTATCAGCAGCAAGTAGTACTCCTCCTAATAATATGCTCCCCAAAATTTGTGTCTCTCTCTAGTACTCTAGTCTAAACGGAGAGGACGCCAGCCACATACTCTCCCTATCAATCTCAATGCACGTGTGAAAATGGCGGCGACGCGCGGCTCCTTATATAGAATCCGAGTCTCGCGATAGAATACGAGCCTCGCGAGAATCCGACAGCGGGATGATGACGTTCGGGGCGCGCTCGGGTTAACCGAGCAAGGCGGGAAGATCCGAGTCGCTCGGCCCCGTGTAAAAAAACCTGAAGTTCGGGCGGGTTCGGATTCCGAGGAACCGAACCCGCTCATCTCTAATCTGCACTGCAAAAATCGAGCACCATCGAAGGTTGCGGTGGGCTACTCAGAATAACGAGAATGCAGCTGCGCCATGTTTTAAATTGCAGCTGTCAGATGCACACCCCAAAAAATGTCCATGACGCCTGCGTTTTCTCAACCACTCCCTGCAAACGACGTGTGTACGTCCACGAATGCCCGTCGCCTGTCAATCTCAAATCACGGCTCGAGCACGTGCAATGCATCAGGCAGGCAAAAACAAATCTCTGGAAACAGCCTAACGGGGCTGTTTTCACTGAAAACACAAGTTTCACTGAACCTGTGTTTTTTTGGGAGTATATATAGTATAGTTGAAAAATTGTCACCTCTAATTGGGTACCTCCAATAGTCTTCATAACGCAGAACAATTTTAGTTTTATTTGAAATACCTAATCTTGAGGCCTTTTTGGTTTTTCCTATATGAATTGGCTGCCCTATATTTTACATTTACTTGAATAAACATAATGTTTTAAAGACTGGCAACTACAGTATACTTTATTGTTATTAAGAGTGTCCTCACAAAGGAGTTTTCTATTTTCTCTGCACTTAGCAGAGAACCGCCAATCCATTGTGTGAAAACACTTAAGACACTCAAGATCCATCTGCAAAACTGGCCTGAGTTGAACTCTGTGTTTTCCCCATACCTTAAAATAAAAATTAATTTAATGGTCCTTTAAAGATGTGTTTTCTCTAATATGTAAATGTGATATAATAGCAATGTCTGATCCACATGTCATTATACTTCTGTATTACTTGTGCCAATGTACAGTATGTTCCTGTATTGATATCAGTTTAGAGATGAGCGGGTTCGGTTCCTCGGAATCCGAACCCCCCCCGAACTTCAGCCTTTTTACACGGGTCCGAGGCAGACTCGGATCTTCCCGCCTTGCTCGGTTAACCCGAGCGCGCCCGAACGTCATCATCCCGCTGTCGGATTCTCGCGAGGCTCGTATTCTATCGCGAGACTCGGATTCTATATAAGGAGCCGTGCGTCGCCGCCATTTTCACACGTGCATTGAGATTGATAGGGAGAGGACGTGGCTGGCGTCCTCTCCGTTAGAATAGATAGAGACACTTGAGTTGATTTACTACTAACTTAGTAATTTTGGGGAGCATTAGGAGTACTCAGAGTGTAGAATTTTGCTGATAGTAGTTACTAGAGACCACCACCAGTTTTATTTATTATTTAATATAATCCGTTCTCTGCCTGAAAAATAACGATACACAGTCACATACCATATCTGTGCTCAGCCTCAGTGTGCTGCATGATAATATCATCTATGTATATCTGACTGTGCTGAGTGCTCACTGCTCACACAGCTGAATTGTGGGGGAGACTGGGGTGCAGTTATAGCAGGAGTACAGTGCACACTTTTGCTGCCAGTGTGACTGACCAGTGACCACCAGTATATTGTCTGCCTGAAAAAGTTAAACACTCCTGTGGTGTTTTTTTTTTTTTAATTCTATAAACGCATTCTGCTGACAGTGTCCAGCAGGTCCGTCATTCATTATATTATATAAATATTTACCTGCAGTAGTGTTATATTTTTTTTGTTCATCTCTATCATCTTTATCATCTCTATATTAGCAGACGCAGTACGGTAGTCCACGGCTGTGGCTACCTCTGTGTCGTCAGTGCTCGTCCATAATTGTATACCTACCTGTGGTAGGGTTTATTTTTCTATCTTCTTCATACTAGTAGTTTAGGAGTCTGCTGACAGTGTCCAGCATGTCCGTCATTATATTATATATACCTGCAGTAGTGATATATATATATATATTTTTTATATCATTATCATCTCTATACTAGCAGACGCAGTACGGTAGTCCACGGCTGTAGCTACCTCTGTGTCGTCAGTGCTCGTCCATAATTGTATACCTACCTGTGGTAGGGTTTATTTTTCTATCTTCTTCATACTAGTAGTTTAGGAGTCTGCTGACAGTGTCCAGCATGTCCGTCATTATATTATATATACCTGCAGTAGTGATATATATATATATATTTTTTATATCATTATCTCTATACTAGCAGACGCAGTACGGTAGTCCACGGCTGTAGCTACCTCTGTGTCGTCAGTCACTCGTCATCCATAAGTATACTAGTATCCATCTCCATTGTTTACCTGAGGTGCCTTTTAGTTGTGCCTATTAAAATATGGAGAACAAAAATGTTGAGGTTCCAAAAATAGGGAAAGATCAAGATCCACTTCCACCTCGTGCTGAAGCTGCTGCCACTAGTCATGGCCGAGACGATGAAATTCCATCAACGTCGTCTGCCAAGGCCGATGCCCAATGTCATAGTACAGAGCATCAATACAAAGGAATATAACCAGGCGCTAATACATCATCACCATATTCTGATGATCGAATTACTGGTATTAAAAATCATATATAAATAATACTGCAATTACTGTGTACTCAAGCTGCAGGAGAGAGCTTGACTTGGGGTAAATCAAGTCAAAAAGAACCGGCACTTTATAGTCTCCGGTAACACTAGAACGCTGAACTAATCCCCTCTTGCGCTATAAATAGTATGATATGGCTCAAAGTTCAATGAAAACAAATGAATAATTTCATATATTCTATATATTTTTTAATACATATAATTATATATATATATATATATATATATATATATATATATATATATATACACTTTACAATAAACTATTAGACCGGTCAAATAAAATCACTAACAAATATATTGCCTAGCTATAGGAGGTGGATCTTAGATAAACTCTGTGCACAGAGTATTTTTAAAAATAAAATAAAATAAAAATCAGTCCATGTATTGGAAAAAATCAATTAACCAGCTATAATTCGCACCCATGTAGTAGATAACATATTTGTACGTTGTTATATATTGGAATTCCTCAATATGTTGCCACTTAGCAAAGAAGATGGTATTGTGCAAAATGACCGCTCCACACTGGAGCCTTACGTGTAGCTTGCACCAGTAGTTGTAACACGGGAGAGTCCAATGACAAAAGAGACGGTCTCGGGCTGCGGGAACGGCGCTTCACTGGCGCCTGCTGTGCTGATTAATTACCCGACTTCCAAGCTCTATGAGTCCACGCCTCCAAGTGCCGTATGCAGACACCACAGTCACGGCTGTATTATCCCGATCTCCGTTTAGTCCATGAATAATACCGCTGGATGCTGGTATATTGCGGGGGTGCAAATAAGCTGGTACAAGGGTCCAAATGTCTGCTTCTGACGCGTTTCGCTCCTCTTATGGGGGCTTCCTCAAAGAAGGAAGCCCCCATAAGAGGAGCGAAACGCGTCAGAAGCAGACATTTGGACCCTTGTACCAGCTTATTTGCACCCCCGCAATATACCAGCATCCAGCGGTATTATTCATGGACTAAACGGAGATCGGGATAATACAGCCGTGACTGTGGTGTCTGCATACGGCACTTGGAGGCGTGGACTCATAGAGCTTGGAAGTCGGGTAATTAATCAGCACAGCAGGCGCCAGTGAAGCGCCGTTCCCGCAGCCCGAGACCGTCTCTTTTGTCATTGGACTCTCCCGTGTTACAACTACTGGTGCAAGCTACACGTAAGGCTCCAGTGTGGAGCGGTCATTTTGCACAATACCATCTTCTTTGCTAAGTGGCAACATATTGAGGAATTCCAATATATAACAACGTACAAATATGTTATCTACTACATGGGTGCGAATTATAGCTGGTTAATTGATTTTTTCCAATACATGGACTGATTTTTATTTTATTTTATTTTTAAAAATACTCTGTGCACAGAGTTTATCTAAGATCCACCTCCTATAGCTAGGCAATATATTTGTTAGTGATTTTATTTGACCGGTCTAATAGTTTATTGTAAAGTGTATATATATATATATATATATATATATATATATATATATATATATATATAATTATATGTATTAAAAAATATATAGAATATATGAAATTATTCATTTGTTTTCATTGAACTTTGAGCCATATCATACTATTTATAGCGCAAGAGGGGATTAGTTCATAGTACAGAGCATGTAAAATCCAAAACACAAAATATCAGTAAAAAAAGGACTCAAAAATCTAAAATAAAATCGTCGGAGGAGAAGCGTAAACTTGCCAATATGCCATTTACCACACGGAGTGGCAAGGAACGGCTGAGGCCCTGGCCTATGTTCATGGCTAGTGGTTCAGCTTCACATGAGGATGGAAGCACTCTTGCTAGAAAAATGAAAAGACTTAAGCTGGCAAAAGCACAGCAAAGAACTCTGCGTTCTTCGAAATCCCAAATCCACAAGGAGAGTCCAATTGTGTCGGTTGCGATGCCTGACCTTCCCAACACTGGACGTGAAGAGCATGCGCCTTCCACCATTTGCACGCCCCCTGCAAGTGCTGGAAGGAGCACCTGCAGTCCAGTTCCTGATAGTCAGATTGAAGATGTCCGTGTTGAAGTACACCAGGATGAGGAGGATATGGGTGTTGCTGGCGCTGGGGAGGAAATTGACAAGGAGGATTCTGATGGTGAGGTGGTTTGTTTAAAACAGGCACCCGGGGAGACACCTGTTGTCCGTGGGAGGAATATGGCCATTGACATGCCTGGTGAAAATACCAAAAAAATCAGCTCTTCGGTGTGGAAGTATTTCAACAGAAATGCGGACAACAGGTGTCAAGCCGTGTGTTGCCTTTGTCAAGCTGTAATAAGTAGGGGTAAGGACGTTAACCACCTCGGAACATCCTCCCTTATACGTCACCTGCAGCGCATTCATCATAAGTCAGTGACAAGTTCAAAAACTTTGGGCGACAGCGGAAGCAGTCCACTGACCAGTAAATCCCTTCCTCTTGTAACCAAGCTCACGCAAACCACCCCACCAACTCCCTCAGTGTCAATTTCCTCCTTCCCCAGGAATGCCAATAGTCCTGCAGGCCATGTCACTGGCAATTCTGACGAGTCCTCTCCTGCCTGGGATTCCTCCGATGCATCCTTGCGTGTAACGCCTACTGCTGCTGGCGCTGCTGTTGTTGCTGCTGGGAGTCGATGGTCATCCCAGAGGGGAAGTCGTAAGACGACTTTTACTACTTCCACCAAGCAATTGACTGTCCAACAGTCCTTTGCGAGGAAGATGAAATATCACAGCAGTCATCCTGCTGCAAAGCGGATAACTGAGGCCTTGGCATCCTGGGCGGTGAGAAACGTGGTTCCGGTATCCATCATTACTGCAGAGCCAACTAGAGACTTGTTGGAGGTACTGTGTCCCCGGTACCAAATACCATCTAGGTTCCATTTCTCTAGGCAGGCGATACCGAAAATGTACACAGACCTCAGAAAAAGACTCACCAGTGTCCTAAAAAATGCAGTTGTACCCAATGTCCACTTAACCACGGACATGTGGACAAGTGGAGCAGGGCAGACTCAGGACTATATGACTGTGACAGCCCACTGGGTAGATGTATTGACTCCCGCCGCAAGAACAGCAGCGGCAGCACCAGTAGCAGCATCTCGCAAACGCCAACTCTTTCCTAGGCAGGCTACGCTTTGTATCACCGCTTTCCAGAATACGCACACAGCTGAAAACCTCTTACGGCAACTGAGGAAGATCATCGCAGAATGGCTTACCCCAATTGGACTCTCCTGTGGATTTGTGGCATCGGACAACGCCAGCAATATTGTGTGTGCATTAAATCTGGGCAAATTCCAGCACGTCCCATGTTTTGCACATACTTGAATTTGGTGGTGCAGAATTATTTAAAAAACGTCAGGGGCGAGCAAGAGATGCTGTCGGTGGCCAGAAGAATTGCGGGACACTTTCGGCGTACAGGCACCACGTACGGAAGACTGGAGCAACACCAAAAACGCCTGAACCTGCCCTGCCATCATCTGAAGCAAGAAGTGGTAACGAGGTGGAATTCAACCCTCTATATGCTTCAGAGGTTGGAGGAGCAGCAAAAGGCCATTCAAGCCTATACAACTGACCATGATATAGGAGGTGGAATGCACCTGTCTCAAGCGCAGTGGAGAATGATTTCAACGTTGTGCAAGGTTCTGCAACCTTTTGAACTTGCCACACGTGAAGTCAGTCCAGACACTGCCAGCCTGAGTCAGGTCATTCCCCTCATCAGGCTTTTGCAGAAGAAGCTGGAGACATTGAAGGAGGAGCTAACACTGAGCGATTCCGCTAGGCATGTGGGACTTGTGGATGGAGCCCTTAATTCGCTTAACAAGGATTCACGGGTGGTCAATCTGTTGAAATCAGAGCACTACATTTTGGCCACCGTGCTCGATCCTAGATTTAAAACCTACCTTGGATCTCTCTTTCCGGCAGACACAAGTCTGCAGGGGTTCAAAGAACTGCTGGTGAGAAAATTGTCAAGTCAAGCGGAACGCGACCTGTCAACATCTCCTCCTTCACATTCTCCCGCAACTGGGGGTGCGAGGAAAAGGCTCAGAATTCCGAGCCCACCCGCTGGCGGTGATGCAGGGCAGTCTGGAGCGACTGCTGATGCTGACATCTGGTCCGGACTGAAGGACCTGCCAACGATTACGGACATGTCGTCTACTGGCACTGCATATGATTCTCTCTCCATTGAAAGAATGGTGGAGGATTATATGAGTGACCGCATCCAAGTAGGCACGTCAGACAGTCCGTACGTATACTGGCAGGAAAAAGAGGCAATTTGGAGGCCCTTGCACAAACTGGCTTTATTCTACCTAAGTTGCCCTCCCACAAGTGTGTACTCCGAAAGAGTGTTTAGTGCCGCCGCTCACCTTGTCAGCAATCGGCGTATGAGGTTACTTCCAGAAAATGCGGAGAAGATGATGTTCATTAAAATGAATTATAATCAATTCCTCCATGGAGACATTCACCAGCAGCAATTGCCTCCACAAAGTACACAGGGAGCTGTGATGGTGGATTCCAGTGGGGATGAATTGATAATCTGTGAGGAGGGGGATGTACACGGTGATGAATCGGAGGATGATGATGAGGTGGACATCTTGCCTCTGTAGAGCCAGTTTGTGCAAGGAGAGATTAATTGCTTCTTTTTTGGTGGGGGTCCAAACCAACCCGTCATTTCAGTCACAGTCGTGTGGCAGACCCTGTCACTGAAATGATGGGTTGGTTAAAGTGTGCATGTCCTGTTTATACAACATAAGGGTGGGTGGGAGGGCCCAAGGACAATTCCATCTTGCACCTCTTTTTTTCTTTCATTTTTCTTTGCGTCATGTGCTGTTTGGGGAGTGTTTTTTGGAAGGGCCATCCTGCGTGACACTGCAGTGCCACTCCTAGATGGGCCAGGTGTTTGTGTCGGCCACTTGGGTCCAGCGACCTCGGTGCAAATTTTAGGACTAAAAATAATATTGTGAGGTGTTCAGAATAGACTGAAAATGAGTGGAAATTATGGTTATTGAGGTTAATAATTCTTTGGGATCAAAATGACCCCCAAATTCTATGATTTAAGCTGTTTTTTAGGGTTTTTTGGAAAAAAACACCCGAATCCAAAACACACCCGAATCCGACAAAAAAAATTCGGTGAGGTTTTGCCAAAACGCGTTCGAACCCAAAACACGGCCACGGAACCGAACCCAAAACCAAAACACAAAACCCGAAAATTTTCCGGTGCACATCTCTATATCAGTTGTGTGTTTGTTTGCTTTGACTCCCTGTGAAGTGCTGTGGAATAATTGAAATCTTACAAATAAATTATAGAAAAAAATTATAGCACTAAAATTACTGTGTTTAATGTTAATAAACCTATATCTAGAGATGTTAGCAAAAGTGCTTCTGCAAATCTAGTTTTTAGAATGCCACAATGTATGTTTTGTTTATTTTTTATGTATGAAACCCTACTTGATAAGAAAAAAATTAATACTAAATGAATTCCCCGTATTCTCTGGTCCATCGGTTTCCATAGTCTAGTAATTCTCTAAATGCAAATTCCTGCAGATCGAGATTTATCAATAGACTTGTCTCATCTGTTCTATTGATGACTTTATTGCAATGTACAATAAAACTATAAGTCAACTAGATCTGCAGGATGATAAGACTAGAGGAATAGGTGGGGACAACTTTGTACCAGACTATAGGGTCTATTTACTAAGCCTTGGATGGAGATACTGGCTCAAGCCTTGGAGAGTGATTAAATTGCACGGTGATAAAGTGTCAACCAATCAGCTCCTAACTGTCATTTGTTAAACACAGCCTGTAACATGACAGTTAGTAGCTGGTTGGTTGGTGTTTTATCACTCTGCAATTTATCACTCTCTGAGGCTTGATGAATTTGAGCCAGTATCTCCATTCAAGGGCTTAGTAAATAGACCCCATAGAACCTGTTTGAGAGGTGTATGCCACTGCAGACATGACTGCGTGTTTACTCTGTACACAACGGTACTGTGAATATATGCAGATGCCGCAATCGCTGGAATCTGTGCAGAGCCAGAGACACCCACCAACTGCATCTCTCATCTGCTGCTTGCATACAGCATCAACCATATCGGTCACACTGTCGAATACCTGAGCAGCCCCCTCCTGTTATTGCCCGTAAATGCACACTGTCAATCACTCTGTATTCAAATCCTCACGGTGACCACCATCTGTAACCAATTGTAGTACACCAAAAAAACAACATCTAAACTGTGCCAACATCCGCATACAGTAGCATTTACCTCTAGTAGCAGGTAGGAGAGAGAAAAAATGTATATATTTCAACTTTCTAAGCATTTAACTGAATACTTTGACCAGTAATACTATTTGTGAATTAACATAGACTAGAATTATTGACCCCAAATAACAGTTTATTCTGTGAACTGGACTACAGGAGATTTGCTTATTTTTATCAATCTTTATGGGGGTATCCAATTAGAGGTGAAAATACATCAGGTGCGAAAAACTGAAATTTTTTGCGGGTTTTTCCACAATGTTTCACACTTTTTTTTTTTTTTTAAAGGGTATCCAATATGGTCGCCTGTAAAAAATAAATAAATGAAAAATTATCTCCCAAAAACACGCAGGTTCACTGAAACCTGTGTGTATTCGGTAGAAACAGCCTGGGCCAGGGCTGTTTCCAGGGATTTGATTCGCCTGCCTGAAGCAGGTGAAACAAAATCCCTGATAAGCCAGTGTGAGCCACAGCTTTATGGGGCTAATTGGATACCCCCTGGTGGAACAGTTAGCTGCAGTAATTAAGTGTGGCGAATTGGATACCTCTCATTATGTGCACTAGTGTTCATTCTAGCACCGTTCACCTGTCACAACCTGTGCAGTTCCTTTTATCCTGCATGTGGTGTCACACTGCTCTGGTGCTTCTAGCACACTCTGGACTCTACCTCAATGCTCAGATACAGACCAGAGTGTGCTAGAAGCACCAGAGCAGAGAGCAACACCCCAGGTATTAAAGAGGAACTGCATGGGTTGTGACAGGTGCAGGGTGCTAGAATAAACACTTGGGGAGGAACCATGGTTATACGATTCATGTCATTGCTTAGCAGGAGAGTACACATGGTCATGTGATACATGTCATTGCTTAGCAGGGGAGAGTCCATGGTCATGTGATATACATCATTGTACAATTAGGGTGGTTACATAATGAAATTCACATCATCAAACCAAACCAATGTTTTATGATGATACAAGCCTCCTTTTCATGCAGTAGGTGAAAGCCTTTACAATGGCCCCGCCCAATTGGCAAGGAAGAGAATTTAGGTGAAGATTGTGGTCTACTTTTACAGACTGCCCAAAATTTAGGAGTCTGCAAGCATATAAAAGTGTGATTGTCATCCATCTTCTTGCATGAATGTGAATGAAACCTCATTACTCATTGGGCTATGAGCAAAAATGAGCAAGAGACGCAAGTTGCAGAGCTGCTGACATGTAATTGAATCTGCACCTTAGGTAGTGTCAGATAAGAGCTGTTAACAAATCAGTGGTATCACATCTTTCTTTCACTACATTGTAGTGTGATGTTTGGGAGGTTCTTCCCTGGTACCACAAATATTCCCTAAATGTAGCTACTGGATGGTAAATTCTGTATTCTGTATATGTATATTAATAGTAGTAGGCAGGTCAGCAGCTGAAAGAGTTTACAGCCTGGAGATACTGGGACTACTACAACAATGTGATTTTCTGGTATGGGATAGAACACTCATAGTCAGGGAAACGGCATTGTTTTTATATGATTGTGTACATTTTGCGTACTGTAATTACATAAGTTATGTTTACAGTTTTTGATGTGACCATGTTTCTGCTCAGATTTCAGTGAACTACTACATTGTGCTGAAATTATTATTACTATAGATGAATGGTTAGGATATTAGTAAATCCAAACCCAAAACGGAGCCGCTGCTCCGTTTTTCCCACCAGACTCTGATTCCAAATAGTCAAAACATCATCCTCCTGGCATCTAATTCTTACTGGTTTTGGATTGTATATAAGGGCCCCACAGTCGTGACTAGGCGCCTTTTCACTATGTTTTCAGGCTAGGCTGTGTCCATCTAGAAGTGGCTGGGCTGTGTCCATCCACAAGCTGTGTCAAGTCCCCAGTCTACTTCTGTCACACAGTGGTGCTGCACTGACTCTGCAGGCCTTACCCCACCCACTACGTTCACTTATAAGCACTACAGTGTATATTGTCAGTTGCAAAAAAGTTTTACATTTTTTTTTAAATTAAGTTTGTACAACCTGTATGTGCTCTACTCCAGTGCATTTATTCACATACTGTACACCTAAAAGCAGTCTGACTCCATATAGTGTGAGCTGAACGAGTAAAAAAATATATATATATTCCATTGTTTGTATTCTGGCACACTGGAACCCTGTGCATTTATCATTCACAGACATATAAAAGGTAAAAACTCACTGAATTACCGTAGTGATCTGCAAATTAAAAAAAATGGAGCAATCAAATACTATTTCTGCTTCCACCAGTCAAGATGATGATACTAGTCCTTCACCATCCTCTACTAAAGCCGATGCTCAAGGGCATAGACTGTTTCAATCTGAGCATCTAAAAAAATAATACAGCGGTAAAGAAAAAAACACCTCTAAAAAATGGAAAGTTTGGTGCAGGAAAAAACATTAAATTGACAACATGCCATTCACCACATCCATTGGCAATAAGACTCGGGCCTTTTCCTTTATGAGTGGTGGTTCTGCATTTTTCCGTGAGGCCTCTTATTCTGCCTCTCATGACCATGCAAGACCTTTTCAGTCAGACTCTATAAGAGGTGTAAAAACATGAAATCACTAAGGGAGTAGAACAACCTGTGCATTCAGAAACTGAAATGTCTCAAATACCTGAGTACAGTCTAAGTGTGTCCACAAGTGCTATATATGAGGCTGAGCTTTCTGATACTGTACTCTCTCAGAGAAGCCCTCTTCCACCATTTCTGATCCCTCTGCAAATGTGGTCATGAACAGCAGAAGTCTAGCTCATGACATTGAGGATGCCACCATAGAAGTGCAAGAGGATGAGGGGGATGCGAGAAGGATAATGTATACCTAAGGGTATTCGGGCGCTGTGAGGCGAGATGCTCGGCTAAGCGGCAGCCAAGTTTGAGAGGGAAGTCACTACCAATATAATTACGAAAGAAAAAGAAAGAAGGCTGCGCTGCAAGAGGGAAAGAGCAATGATCCACTAAATGTGTACAATTTGATAAATTTATTAAAAGCGCTAACTGATTAAAAAACAGCAATATTCCGTACAATTAAATGTGCCATGTGAATACAAAAAAATATATAAAAATAATTTTTTTACCCAGAATAATGGTTCAGGACATGTGTCATAAAGCTCTATAGGATCCGTTCCAAATATTGCCCTGGAGTGCTAAAAGTCCAGTTATAATCCACTGTGGAGAGTCCCTTTTATATGGTATTTAGAGAGTCCTTTGTAAATTCCATATGCCGCTAGAGGATTGGAGATGGAATACAATGTCCCATGTGCAGTGGGTACCTCATGCAGTGCGGTAATTGGATGGTGCCTTTCAAAGGTACCTTTGAAAAAGCTGCAAGGCATACGCAGCGAAACGCGTCAGGTTTTTACCCATTGGAGCAGGACTTCTTCTCAATTGGATCCGGACCAGCCCTTACCAATCCTTTCCAGCTTTCCAGAGGAGTCCCAGAGAGGCACCATCCAATTACCGCACTGCATGAGGTACCCACTGCACATGGGACATTGTATTCCATCTCCAATCCTCTAGCGGCATATGGAATTTACAAAGGACTCTCTAAATACCATATAAAAGGGACTCTCCACAGTGGATTATAACTGGACTTTTAGCACTCCAGGGCAATATTTGGAACGGATCCTATAGAGCTTTATGACACATGTCCTGAACCATTATTCTGGGTAAAAAAATTATTTTTATATATATTTTTTGTATGCACATGGCACATTTAATTGTACGGAATATTGCTGTTTTTTAATCAGTTAGCGCTTTTAATAAATTTATCAAATTGTACACATTTAGTGGATCATTGCTCTTTCCCTCTTGCAGGATGAGGGGGATATCTGTGTAACTGACATTGGCGTTAAGGAGTATGTGTAGGATGAGTGTGTGTGTGTGTAAGTCAGGCACCAGTCAAAGCAGTTCTTGCCCGTGATATGAAGATGTCCATTGTCATGCCTGGGCAAAGGACCAAAATATCCACAACTTATGTGTGGAATTATTTTATAAAAATTTTAACAATTGTCAATCCATTGGTAGTGTTTTGTAAAACCACAGTAAGTAGAGGTAGGGACGTTAACCATCTAGGAACCTCCTACCTGTTTTTATTTTGTAATTTGCAATGAACTCATGAAAAGTTTTTGTCAACATCAGAAACTTCTTCTATAAAAATACCATCAAGCAGTCCAGCATCAGCTAGCTCCCCTTTCTCAACTAGATCCCAGCACCTGCAAACTCCACGGCCAACATCTTCATAAGTAACGATCGGAGGTAGTCCTGCATCAAATTTGATAAGGCTAAGTGATTCCCCCCCTAGCCAGCACTCCTCAGAAGAATCCTTCAGCGCTAGGCCTGCTGCTGCTGATAGATCTTCAGCCCAGAAGGGGACCATGAAGACAAGTATTTTATAAAAACAATTGACTATGAAACAATACTCTGCAAGTGGAAGCAAATTTAACAGCTGTTGCACAGTACATCACTGACGCCATGATGGCTATGCTAGTATTAGATCTGCGGCCACCATTCATGCTGTGGATTTTAGACCGTTAATTGAGGTCCTGTGTCCCCGGTACCAAATTCCATCTCTGTTCCATTTAACTAGGCAAGCAATACCTTGCCTTTACCAGGACGTAAAAAACAAAACAAATTATTGACCTACAAAATGCTACTGCACCCACTGTCCACTAATCACAGATATGTGCACAAGCGGTAGTGGGCAAACTAAAGATTACATGACAGTGGCAGGTGGGGAGTTTGACTGGGGCAGTACACCTGTCAAACCGTAATGCAGGTGTCATGAGGCAAGCTCAGGGAGGACAGAAACCTACCGTGGAGCAGAAGGGCAATCACCTTCAGCAGCAGCTGCAGCAGTATTTAAAAACACCAGCTCTTTCAGAGGCAAGATTCTACCATTGTGTATGCCAGCTTCACTAAGAGGCATACCACTCACAAACTTACAAAAACTAAGGGATGTCATAGCAATTGGCTTACCCACTTGAACTCTCAAAAGAATTTGTGATTTCTGTTAACGCCACAAATATTGTATAAGCGTTAAAACTGGGTGAATTCCAACACATCCCATGTTTTGGTCACACAATTAACTTAATGGTACATACTGTAGTTTTCTTTTGTTCTGTTTTTAAATGGTGTTTGCAGGGGAAGTGGTCTGTGGCCCAAAACATTTCAGGATATTTTATGAATTCAGCAGCTGCATGCAGGAGATTGCAGTGGCTCCAAGAACAGAGCAATTTGCCCTGCAACCAACTGAAGAGGTGTAAACAAGATGGAATTCCACCCTTTTATATGATTCAGCAGCTAAAGGAACAGCAAAAAGCCTTCCTCAGCTACACAGCAAGCCATGGCATTGGGAGATGAGGGGTACAATACCTTACTCCAGCACAGTAGTGAATACTTTCAGTCTTGTGCAAGATGCTGAAACCCTTTTGAAATAGCCACCTGTGATGTGAATTCAGACTCTGCTCAGTCAGGTAATTACCCTAATTAAACTTCTGGAAAATCAGCTTGAGAAATTGAAAAGGCGATGAAACAAAGTGATTCTGCTAAGTTTGTGGGACTTGTAAATCAAGTCCTTAATTTACTTCACCAGGATCCAAGGTTTGTTAATATCTTGAAATCGGATCACATCGTTTGGTGACCATGCTTGATCCTATAGTAGGTTTAAGTCATACATAATGTCTTTCCAATGGACCCAGATCTTAAGAGATTCAATGAGCTCCTGCTCCTGGGGAGCAAGTTGGCAGCTCAAGTGACATATGGCACTAAAATATCTCCTTCAGTTCTGCCACCATCTGCTGCTGCCAGGAAAGATCAACTGTCCCAAAAGACCCAGTGATGTTGCAGAGGAGCCAAGACAACATTTTGAAGTCTGTTCAGGCCTAAAAGAATTACCCAAAATTAGTGACACCACTACTGTAACTCCAGCTAATACGGTCACCATCCAAATAATGGTGGAGGGTCATTTAATGACAGTGTACATGTTAGAGTCCCTTTGAGTAATGGAAGGAAAAAAGGCACTTTGAAGGCCCTTGTACAAACTGGCTTTGCATTACTTATGCTCTCCACCATCCAGTGTGTACTCAGAGCTTTTTGCAGTCAGGAACCTTGTTAGCAATCGGTGTAGGAGGCTATGTCCTCAAAATCTGGAAAAGATGTTCATCAAAATGAACTACTGTACAAATTCCATGAAGAAGACCTTTACCAGCAATTACATCAAATTAGAGACTTCTGTAATGGTGAATTACAGTTTTAATTGATAGTGTGAGGTAGCGATGATGATATCTTGCCACTGCAGAGCTGTTAGTTTATCTGCCTTTAAACCGATTGGTAGCTTGTTTTGTGGGGGGCCCAAACAAATCAAACACTTCAGCCACAAAAGTAGTAGCCCCTGTCGCTGAAGTACTTTGGTTTGTTAAACTGTGCATGTCCTTTTTAATATGCAACATAAGGGGGGAGGACCCAAGGACAATTCCACTTTTAATTTCTGCTACTGTTGTATGGTAATGTTTTATAAATGCTGTGTGTTTGTGCCACTGCACTGTCTTACTAACCAGCCAGTTTGCTGCAGCATCAGGCCTACACTGGATGAAAACCATATTGTGAGTTATTAGGTGGTCAAAATTGACTGTAAATGACTGTAAATTATTGTTGTTGAGTTGATAATACTGTAGGAACAAAAAATAGCCCAAACTGTTTGTTTTTAGCTTCTTTTAATTGTTAAAAAAAAAACACAACCAAAACCAGTCACAACATTTTGACAAAACCAGATGATGACTTAGAACCAGAAGTCAAAACCAGCTCTTATTATACTGCTGTATGTAGTTCTTATACTGGAAAGCTGGTTGTGCTGGTTTTCAAATTTATATTTTATTTCCCCTCTACGACTTGTATGTAGTTGTAGGAATATGGAACAACACAGAAACAGCTGAAATGACCTTTTGTGTGCAGTATGTGGCAAATTGATGCCCTACTGATCTCATTCTTATTTCAATTTACTGTTCTCTTAATCACTACCTAAACCCCATAGTCAAAAGTTGTTCCCTACAGTCTCAGATATGAAAAATAAGATGTCTTGTTGTGTCCTCTTGTTATTTGCAATTACTTGTGATATATACATGTTCCAAACATTATGATGCCAGCCAGATACAGGTTGAGTCTCCCTTATCCAAAATGCTTGGGATCAGAGGTATTTTGGATATCGGATTTTTCCGTATTTTGGAATAATTGCATACCATAATGAGATCATGGCGATGGGACCTAAATCTAAGCACATAATGCATTTATGTTTCATATACACCTTATACACACAGCCTGAAGGTCATTTTAGCCAATATTTTTTATAACTTTGTGCATTAAACAAAGTGTGTGTACATTCACACAATTCATTTATGTTTCATATACACCTCATATACAGAGCCTGAAGGTCATTTAATACAATATTTTTAATAACTTTGTGTATTAAACAAAGTTTGTGTACATTGAGCCATCAAAAAACAAAGGTTTCACTATCTCACTCTCACTCAAAAAAGTCCGTATTTCGGAATATTCTGTATTTCGGAATATTTGGATATGGGATACTCAACATGTATTGGTGCAATGGTTTTACAGTTCAAGTGACTGACTCAAAATATAATACATTTAAGTAAATTGTGCAATTTGTAGAAGGGTAAAAATAACAGCAAAATGTAAAAGCAATGTAAATATAAAGCAAAAATGTTAAAGTAACGTATACATATAAAGCTCCTGGTATCACCCCTGGTGAGTGGGTTTGCTGTGTTGTATTATTTTACTTTTGTATTTATTACTCTGCCAAGGTCTTGTATATAATGTACTGTAAAATTATTGATTCTTGAAAAAATAGCTGCCTACAAAATGTAAACCTATATAGGTATCTACAATACTTAAAATACTGACAACTAGCAAAGAAATAATTACAGTATACAGAGTTGGTGCTAACACAATATCAAGAAGTATACATAGAAAACAAAATCATTTATGGGTGTGCTGCTGTCTTCACAAAGGACACAATGGAGGGAGCAGTGGCGGAACTCCGGGAGGCAGAGGAGTCGGCTGCCGCCGGGCTCCTGGCCTCAAGGGGGCACACCTCCTCCACTGTCTCCAGTTCTGTGCCAGCCGCAATTACTCACTCACTCATTCCTGTAAGCCCCGCCCTCCAGCGCTCACCTATTGTGCGTCGTTGCAATGACTGTAGGTGTTAGGAAGAGGGGAGGCTGCTGCAGGGTGACACACTCACATGCGAGGAGGCATACGCACATGCGAACGGGGGTCTGAGTACCTAGAAAGTCCCCCCTGCCCGCCGGACGATCCATAGCCACAGTAATTTTTTTTTTTAAACAAAGCTCCAGTGAGCTGCCACGCATGAATGGCAGCTCCTCATGTAGCTGGCAGGGGGATCCGAAGCGGCACCGAGCAGCAGTTGCTTCCTATGGGGCTTTGAGAGCTGTGCTACACACACACTCTCTTCCTCCATGTTGGTCCACAGGTAAGGCACTGGACAGCGCTCTCACTGTATGTCTGTGTGTGTGGGGGGGTTATCTATGATATATGATTGTGGCAGCTAATATTTGTTAGGGGAAGGAGGGGGATAAGTGGGTAAGAATGTATATGGAGGGGTGGGGTTTACAATTGATGACTGCAACAGCCAATGTTTGCTGGGAAGGCTATGATTTCAGCAGCCTATATATTCTGAGGTGCATGTGTGTGTGTGTGTGTGTATGAGGGGAGGGAATATGCATGTGTGTGTGTGTGTGTGTGTGTGTGTGTGTGTGTGTGTATATGTATGTATATGTATGTATATGTGTGTGTATATATATATATATATATATATATATATATATAATTAGTGATGAGCGGGTTCGGATCCTCTGGATCCGACCCGCCCGAACTTCACCTTTTTTTTACACGGGTCCGAGCGACTCGGATCCTCCCGCCTTGCTCGGTTAACCCGAGCGCGCCCGAACATCGTCATCCCGCTGTCGGATTCTCGCGAGACTCTGATTCTATATAAGGAGCCGCGCGTCGCCGCCATTTTCACACGTGCATTGAGATTGATAGGGAGAGGACGTGGCTGGCGTCCTCTCCGTTAAAGTAGAACACAGAGTGACTTAGTTATAATTGTGGGGAGGATTGGGGACGGGGAGCAGCTGTTAGGGAGTACAGTGCAGGGTTTTGATTATACCACACCAGTGAGTTTAATCCTTTGTTTCTCTGCCTGAAAAAAACGCTCCACCATATCTGTGCTCACTCAGTGTGCTGCACTGCTGCATGATATATCTGTGCTGAGTGCACTGCTCTGCTCACACTGCCTAATTGTGGGGACTGGGGAGCAGTTATAGCAGGAGTACAGTGCACAGTTTTGCTGACAGTGACCACCAGTCCAGTATACGTTTGTCTGCCTGAAAAACACTCCTGTGTTTTTTTTTTTTCTTCATACTAGTTTAGCAGTCTGCTGACAGTGTCCACCAGGTCCGTTATACAGTATATTATATATATATATAAGCAGCAGTACGGTAGGCCACGGCTGTACCTACCTCTGTGTCGTCAGTGCACTCGTCGTCCATAAGTAATATAATACTATACTATCCATCCATCTACATTGTATACCTGTGGTGTTTTTTTTTCTTTTTTCTTCATACTAGTTTAGCAGTCTGCTGACAGTGTCCACCAGGTCCGTTATACAGTATATTATATATATAAGCAGCAGTACGGTAGGCCACGGCTGTACCTACCTCTGTGTCGTCACTCGTCGTCCATAAGTATAAGTAATAATAGTATACTATCCACCCATCTACATTGTATACCTGTGGTGGCTTTTAGTTGTGCGCAAAATATGGAGAACAAAAATGTGGAGGTTAAAAAAAAATAGGGAAAGATCAAGATCCACTTCCACCTCGTGCTGAAGCTGCTGCCACTAGTCATGGCCGAGACGATGAAATGCCATCAACATCGTCTGCCAAGGCCGATGCCCAATGTCATAGTACAGAGCATGTAAAATCCAAAAAGCAAAAGATCAGTAAAAAAATGACCCAAAAATCAAAATTAAAAGCGTCTGAGGAGAAGCGTAAACTTGCCAATATGCCATTTACGACACGGAGTGGCAAGGAACGGCTGAGGCTGAGGCCCTGGCCTATGTTCATGGCTAGTGGTTCAGCTTCACATGAGGATGGAAGCACTCATCCTTTCGCTAGAAAAAAGAAAAGACTTGCGGCAAAAGCACAGCAAAGAACTGTGCGTTCTTCGAAATCACAAATCCCAAAGGAGAGTCCAATTGTGTCGGTTGCGATGCCTGACCTTCCCAACACTGGACGGGAAGAGCTTGCGCCTTCCACCATTTGCACGCCCCCTGCAAGTGCTGGAAGGAGCACCCGCAGTCCAGTTCCTTATAGTGAAATTGAAGATGTCAGTGTTGAAGTACACCAGGATGAGGATATGGGTGTTGCTGGCGCTGGGGAGGAAATTGACAAGGAGGATTCTGATGGTGAGGTGGTTTGTTTAAGTCAGGCACCCGGGGAGACACCTGTTGTCCGTGGGAGGAATATGGCCATTGACATGCCTGGTCAAAATACAAAAAAAATCAGCTCTTCAGTGTGGAATTATTTCAACAGAAATGCGGACAACTGGTGTCAAGCCGTGTGTTGCCTTTGTCAAGCTGTAATAAGTAGGGGTAAGGACGTTAACCACCTCGGAACATCCTCCCTTATACGTCACCTGCAGCGCATTCATAATAAGTCAGTGACAAGTTCAAAAACTTTGGGCGACAGCGGAAGCAGTCCACTGACCAGTAAATCCCTTCCTCTTGTAACCAAGCTCGCGCAAACCACACCACCAACTCCCTCAGTGTCAATTTCCTCCTTACCCAGGAAAGCCAATAGTCCTGCTGGCCATGTCACTGGCAAGTCTGACGAGTCCTCTCCTGCCTGGGATTCCTCCGATGCATCCTTGAGTGTAACGCCTACTGCTTCTGGCGCTGCTGTTGTTGCTGCTGGGAGTCGATCATCATCCCAGAGGGGAAGTCGGAAGACCACTTGTACTACTTCCAGTTAGCAATTGACTGTCCAACAGTCCTTTGCGAGGAAGATGAAATATCACAGCAGTCATCCTGTTGCAAAGCGGATAACTGAGGCCTTGACAACTATGTTGGTGTTAGACGTGCGTCCAGTATCCGCCATTAGTTCACGGGGAACTAGACAATTGCTTGAGGTAGTGTGCCCCCATTACCAAATACCATCTAGGTTCCACTTCTCTAGGCAGGCGATACCGAAAATGTACACGGACGTCAGAAAAAGACTCTCACCAGTGTCCTAAAAAATGCAGTTGTACCCAATGTCCACTTAACCACGGACATGTGGACAAGTGGAGCAGGGCAGACTCAGGACTACATGACTGTGACAGCCCACTGGGTAGATGTATTGCCTCCCGCTGCAAGAACAGCAGCGGCGGCACCAGTAGCAGCATCTCGCAAACGCCAACTCATTCCTAGGCAGGCTACGCTTTGTATCACCGCTTTCCAGAATACGCACACAGCTGAAAACCTCTTACGGCAACTGAGGAAGATCATCGCAGAATGGCTTACCCCAATTGGATTCTCCTGGGGATTTGTGGCATCGGACAACGCCAGCAATATTGTGCGTGCATTACATCTGGGCAAATTCCAGCACATCCCATGTTTTGCACATACCTTGAATTTGGTGGTGCAGAATTATTTAAAAAACGACAGGGGCGAGCAAGAGATGCTGTCGGTGGCCATAAGAATTGCGGGCCACTTTTGGCGTACAGGCACCGCGTACAGAAGACTGGAGCACCACCAAAAACACCTGAACCTGCCCTGCCATCATCTGAAGCAAGAGGTGGTAACGAGGTGGAATTCAACCCTCTATATGCTTCAGAGGATGGAGGAGCAGCAAAAGGCCATTCAAGCCTATACATCTGGCCACGATATAGGCAAAGGAGGTGGAATGCACCTGTCTAAAGCGCAGTGGAGAATGATTTCAACATTGTGCAAGGTTCTGCAACCTTTTGAACTTGCCACACGTGAAGTCAGTTCAGACACTGCCAGCCTGAGTCAGGTCATTCCCCTCATCAGGCTTTTGCAGAAGAAGCTGGAGGCATTGAAGGAGGAGCTAAAACAGAGCGATTCCGCTAGGCATGTGGGACTTGTGGATGGAGCCCTTCATTCGCTTAACCAGGATTCACGGGTGGTCAATCTGTTGAAATCAGAGCACTACATTTTGGCCACCGTGCTCGATCCTAGATTTAAAACCTACGTTGGATCTCTCTTTCCGGCAGACACAAGTCTGTAGAGGTTCAAAGAACTGCTCGTGAGAAAATTGTCAAGTCAAGCGGAACGCGACCCGTCAACATCTCCTCCTTCACATTCTCCCGCAACTGGGGGTGCGAGGAAAAGGCTACGAATTCCGAGCCCACCCGCTGGCGGTGATGCAGGGCAGTCTGGAGCGACTGCTGATGCTGACATCTGGTCCGGACTGAAGGACCTGCCAACGATTACTGACATGTCGTCTACTGTCACTGCATATGATTCTCTCACCATTGAAAGAATGGTGGAGGATTATATGAGTGACCGCATCCAAGTAGGCACGTCAGACAGTCCGTACGTATACTGGCAGGAAAAAGAGGCAATTTGGAGGCCCTTGCACAAACTGGCTTTATTCTACCTAAGTTGCCCTCCCTCCAGTGTGTACTCCGAAAGAGTGTTTAGTGCCGCCGCTCACCTTGTCAGCAATCGGCGTACGAGGTTACTTCCAGAAAATGTGGAGAAGATGATGTTCATTAAAATGAATTATAATCAATTCCTCCATGGAGACATTCACCAGCAGCAATTGCCTCTAGAAAGTACACGGGGATCTGAGATGGTGGATTCCAGTGGGGACGAATTAATAATCTGTGAGGAGGGGGATGTACACAGTGAAAGGGGTGATGAATCGGACGATGATGATGAGGTGCACATCTTGCCTCTGTAGAGCCAGTTTGTGCAAGGAGAGATTTATTGCTTCTTTTTTGGTGGGGGCCCAAACCAACCAGTCATTTCAGTCACAGTCGTGTGGCAGACCCTGTCGCTGAAATGATGGGTTCGTTAAAGTGTGCATGTCCTGTTTTTACAACATAAGGGTGGGTGGGAGGTCCCAAGGACAATTCCATCTTGCACCTCTTTTTTTCTTTCATTTTTATTTGCGTCATGTGCTGTTTGGGGAGTATTTTTTGGAAGGGCCATCCTGCGTGACACTGCAGTGCCACTCCTAGATGGGCCAGGTGTTTGTGTCGGCCAGTAGGGTCGCTTAGCTTAGTCGTCACACAGCTACCTCATTGCGCCTCTTTTTTTCTTTGCGTCATGTGCTGTTTGGGGAGTATTTTTTGGAAGGGCCATCCTGCGTGACACTGCAGTGCCACTCCTAGATGGGCCAGGTGTTTGTGTCGGCCACTTGTGTCGCTTAGCTTAGTCACACAGCGACCTTGGTGCGCCTCTTTTTTTTTTCTTTGCGTCATGTGCTGTTTGGGGAGTATTTTTTGGAAGGGCCATCCTGCCTGACACTGCAGTGCCACTCCTAGATGGGCCAGGTGTTTGTGTCAGCCACTTGTGTCGCTTAGCTTAGCCATCCAGCGACCTCGGTGCAAATTTTAGGACTAAAAATAATATTGTGAGGTGTTCAGAATAGACTGAAAATGAGTGGAAATTATGGTTATTGAGGTTAATAATACTATGGGATCAAAATGACCCCCAAATTCTATGATTTAAGCTGTTTTTTAGGGTTTTTTGTAAAAAACACCCGAATCCAAAACACACCCGAATCCGACAAAAAAATTCGGTGAGGTTTTGCCAAAACGCGTTCGAACCCAAAACACGGCCACGGAACCGAACCCAAAACCAAAACACAAAACCCGAAAAATTTCATGTGCACATCACTAATATATATACATACATATATACACACACATAAAAATCACGAGTTTACCCCTGCGAGGCAGTGTTGATATTAGAAGAAGCGGTACCGTGCTCACCTCAGATTCCTCTCCCTACTGTATTTGCTCTCTGTCTCTGGTAATTGGGGAGAGGAGGAGTAGAAGGGGCACCAGGAGGTGAGGGAACAAGGTGTCATTACAGAGTCTAATAATTACGTTGTGATATACCGTTATATATATATATATGTATGTGTGTATATATATATATATATATATATACACATATATATATACACATTAGTCACCAACAAACCCCATCCTGCCTCATCCCTTGCTCCATCTGCCCCCCCCCCCCTCCTTTGCTAAGTCCTGCTGCCCAATTGGATCCCTTCCAGCAACCCCCAGCGGCGTGCGTCAGCCCGCACGTGCGCAGATAGGACTTCTAGGTTAATGACCTGGAATCCTATCATCGCAAAGAACAGCTCTTACCGCAAGAACTGTCCTTTGGAATTTTCTTCAAGCATACACTGTTATGCTTTTGAAGAATGACGGGATATAAATATAGTTGGCAGGATAACTATCTGTGCTCCCCACCCCTATAATGCATTGTATGCATTTAAAAAATACTGAATTATCCAACCTCCTGGGTGCCGACTATAACCCTATCTATCTATCTATCTATCTATAAAATCTATCTATCTATCTATCTATCTATCTATAAAATCTATCTATCTATATATATATATATATATATATATATATATATATATATATATATATATATATAAAATCTATCCTATCTATATATAAAATCAATCTATCTATATATAAAATCAATCTAATCTATCTATATATAAAATCTATCTATATATAAAATCTATCTTATCTATCTATATATAAAATCTATCTATATATAAAATCTATCTATATAAATCTCTATCTATATATAAAATCTATCTATATATAAAATCTATCTATCTATATATAAAATCTATCTATATATAATATCTATCTATATATAAAATCTATCTATCTATATATAAAATCTATCTATATATAAAATCTATCTATCTATCTATATATAAAATCTATCTATCTATATATAAAATCTATCTATCTATATATAAAATCTATCTATCTATATATAAAATCTATCTATCTATATATAAAATCTATCTATCTATATATAAAATCTATCTATATATAAAATCTATCTATATATAAAATCTATCTATCTATATATAAAATCTATCTATCTATATATAAAATCTATCTATCTATATATAAAATCTATCTATCTATATATAAAATCTATCTATCTATATATAAAATCTATCTATCTATATATAAAATCTATCTATCTATATATAAAATCTATCTATATATAAAATCTATCTATCTATATATAAAATCTATCTATATATAAAATCTATCTATCTATATATAAAATCTATCTATCTATATATAAAATCTATCTATCTATATATAAAATCTATCTATCTATATATAAAATCTATCTATCTATATATAAAATCTATCTATCTATATATAAAATCTATCTATCTATATATAAAATCTATCTATCTATATATAAAATCTATCTATCTATATATAAAATCTATCTATCTATATATAAAATCTATCTATCTATATATAAAATCTATCTATCTATATATAAAATCTATCTATCTATATATAAAATCTATCTATCTATATATAAAATCTATCTATCTATATATAAAATCTATCTATCTATATATAAAATCTATCTATCTATATATAAAATCTATCTATATATAAAATCTATCTATATATAAAATCTATCTATCTATATATAAAATCTATCTATCTATATATAAAATCTATCTATCTATATATAAAATCTATCTATCTATATATAAAATCTATCTATCTATATATAAAATCTATCTATCTATATATAAAATCTATCTATCTATATATAAAATCTATCTATCTATATATAAAATCTATCTATCTATATATAAAATCTATCTATATATAAAATCTATCTATATATAAAATCTATCTATCTATATATAAAATCTATCTATCTATATATAAAATCTATCTATCTATATATAAAATCTATCTATATATAAAATCTATCTATCTATATATAAAATCTATCTATCTATATATAAAATCTATCTATCTATATATAAAATCTATCTATCTATATATAAAATCTATCTATCTATATATAAAATCTATCTATCTATATATAAAATCTATCTATCTATATATAAAATCTATCTATCTATATATAAAATCTATCTATCTATATATAAAATCTATCTATCTATATATAAAATCTATCTATCTAAACATAGAGGTGGGGGGGGCACCAATATTTATCTTTCCTCCGGGCGTCTGGGACGAACTTACGCCACTGGGAGGGAGTTCAATTGTTGGTCTCCCCAGTCGCCAATAGATGGTGCCCAATGTAGCAATAAAATTGTTGCTTCATTCGGGCGCACATGTAGCTGGGAAGATGCATTTCAGCCTGCAGCCTCCTAAGATGCGAGCTGAAATGTGTGTAAACTCTGAAATTTGTGTGCTCTAAGATGTACTTTAGATGGGTTTAGCCATTTGGATGCACATACGGGTCATTTGCGCCCAATGTGAGCAACAATTAAATAGCCCCGTTGGCACCCACAAAACAATTAAATTGACTCCTTTTGGATTCAAAAGTCCTTTCCCCAAACAAATTGTTATAACGTGTAAGGAAAGTATGATTATACTAGTGTAATATGCCAGAAATAATAATAGTCTGCAGTGAACATGCATATGTAGGTGACTTGATTTAAAAAAAAACAAAAAACTTTGGAACTTTTATATCAAGTGACTTGCTTTCCATGCAGTATACATGTTTATTACGGACTTTCCTATGTAATTTGTGAAGCAAAAAAAAATTAACAATTAAGAAAATATACATTTTGACATTTTACGCTTTGTGTCTGAGCATCCTCTGAAAACTTCTCAACTATTTGTCCTGTACAGCTGTGAGGAGAAGTGGTGGGGGAGTGTGCACTCAAGAGGAAATCTTTCCCCATAGATGGCGGATGTTGTGGGAGGGGCCCTGCCTCCTGCAGATCATTCACCCTCTGCATTCTCTTCACGCTAGTAGAACCCAGAGATGGAAAGGAAGGGCCGCAGCATAGGCCATAGGTTCTTGGAGTATTTCTGCTCTGGAGCACATAAATCAGAACCTAGAGCAATGGAGCAGGTCTGCCTTCCACTGTATCCTGTATTTATGTGTCTGTTCCTGACCCTATGTGTATTCTTGTCTTGTTACTGATCCTAATCAGCAGTTGCCACTTGCACCTTGAAATGCATCACCCATTACTACACTTGCATATGTTCAGCTTTGGTACATATGCTTGTGACAACACCCATGATACACTCCACCAGGGCTGGCATCATACTTTATGTTGTCCAATATTAATTAAACAGGCAACGCACCACCAACTTCTTGACCACAAACACACAGCACCAAAACTGTGGGGAAAAAAAACCCAGGAAAACTTAAAGAATAGATAAATATATATTTGAAATTAAACAATGTATTTTAAAATCTCAAAAGATCTAAAAAAATAAACCATTTTCATGTATTGCAGTAATACAAATGGTTTTTAAACTTATACAGTGTCCACATGGACTTGCCCTCAGTACTTCCAGTACCTTGGTGTCCTCATGGACAACACGGTAGGGATAGATAGCAACAATCAGTGGTTTTGCCATCGATGGCAGTGGTCCAATGACATGGTAATGTTCACCCCTTCCCCCATGCAGAGCGCACAGTGCATAAGCTTGGTCACCCATTGTGACTTCTAATTAGCTCCGCCCTCCTTCTATGATAAACCCACCAAGTTCTGCTTCCCACTCAGATCTGCTGCGTTGATGGACATTGATGCTTTAAACCAATGATGGCTTCCCGTCAATGGTTTCCTGCCATCGATGTAGACCACCTCAACTCGAACCTCAGTGGAGGAGTCAAAGATTTTTCACACATCACACTGGCCATAATGAAAAGGAGGTGTGGTCACACAAAACAGAGCAGAGGGGAGCAGTAGAAAGAGGATTGAAGACCGGTGCTCATTGGTAGCTTGTTCAGAGGGAGGGGCCAGGCAGCCTACGTGAACATGGTGCACCGCAATAGCAGTGCTGCAGTCTCCCAAACCAGGGTGCTGGGTCTCGCAGCTCTCGCTAAAACTGTAAAACCGGGGCTCCACTGAATGAATATGTGCCTCAGCAGGATATAGAAAAAGACACCTGGCATTTGTAGTGATTGGTATTGCAGAACCCCCTCTCAGCTAGTACCCCTTGAAGGTGTACTGCCTGTACGCCCTTACGGCGTCCCTGTGCACCATAAACAGGCATCCAGTATGTTCAATGCTGCATCAGGCCTTAAGTGTTTAAGAGGTTAAATAATAAACCACCAGGTAACTTTAAGAAGATCTAAAAATAAAAAATGTGATGTTATAATTAGAAATGTGCAGCGGGCATTTTTTGTCTTTTGTGTTTTGGATTCGGTTCCGCGGTCGTGTTTTGGATTTGGACGCATTTTGGCAAAACCACCCTTTCAGATTTCTGTCGGATTCAGGTGCGTTTTGGATTCAGGTGTTTTTTTTTCTTTTCAAAAAACCCTCAAAAACAGCTTAAGTCATAGAATGTGGGGGTCATTTTGATCCTATAGTATTAACCTTAATGACCATAATTTCCACTCATTTCCAGTCTATTCTGAACACCTCACAATATTATTTTTAGTCCTAAAATTTGCACCAAGGTCGCTGAATGACTAAGCTAAGCGACCCAAGTGGGCGGCACAAACACCTGGCCCATCTAGGAGTGGCACTGCAGTGTCAGACAGTAAGGCACTTAAAATAAAATAGTCCCCAAACAGCACATGATGCAAAGATAAATAAAAAAGAGGCACAAGATGGAATTTTCCTTGAGCCCTCCCACCCTTATGTTGTATAAACAGGACATGCACACTTTAACAAACCCATCATTTCAGCGACAGGATCTGCCACACGACTGTGACTGAAATGACTGGTTGGTTTGGGCCCCCACCAAAAAACAAGCAATCAATCTCTCCTTGCACAAACTGGCTCTACAGAGGCAAGATGTCCACCTCATCCTCATCCCCTGATTCCTCATCCCTTTCACTGTGTACATCCTCCTCCGCCTCCTCCTCACAGAGTATTAATTCGTCCCCACTGGAATCCACCATCACAGGTCCCTGTGTACTTTCTGGAGGCAATTGCCGGTAAATGTCTCCACGGAGGAATTTATTATAATTAATTTTGATGAACATCATCTTCTCCACATTTTCTGGAAGTAACCTACGCCAATCGCTGACAAGGTGACCGGCTGCACTAAACATTCTTTCGGAGTACACACTGGAGGGGGGGCAGCTTAGGACAAATAAAGCCAGTTTGTGCAAGGGCCTCCAAATTGCCTCTTTTTCCTGCCAGTATACATACGGACTGTCTGACATGCCTACAGTGATGCTGTCACTCATATAATCCTCCTCCATTCTTTCAATGGTGACAGATTCATATGCAGTGACAGTAGACGACATGTCAGGTACTTCAGTTGGCAGGTCCTTCAGTCCGGACCAGATGTCGGCCATTGCTCCTGACTGCCCTGTATCACCGCTAGCGGGTGGTTTTGAAAATTTTATCCTTTTCCTTGCAGCTACAGTGGTGGCAGAAAATTAAGGAGGAGCTATTGGCGGGTCACATTCCACTTGACTTGACAATTGTCTCACCAGCAGGTCTTTGAACATCTGCAAACTTGTGTCTGCCGGAAAGAGAGATACAACGTAGGTTTTAAACCTAGGATCGAGCACGGTGGCCAAAATGTAGTGCTCTGATTTCAACAGATTGACCACCCGTGAATCCTGGTTAAGCGAATTAAGGGCTCCATCCACAAGTCCCACATGCCTAGCGGAATCGCTCCGTTTTAGCTCCTCCTTCAATCTCTCCAGCTGCTTTTGCAAAAGCCTGATGAGGGGAATGACCTGACTTAGGCTGGCAGTGTCTGAACTGACTTCACGTGTGGCAAGTTCAAAGGGTTGGAGAACCTTGCACAACATTCTCCACTGCGCTTGAGTCAGATGCATTCCCTCTCCTTTGCCTATATCGTAGGCAGATGTATAGGCTTGAATGGCTTTTTGCTGCTCCTCCATCCTCTGAAGCATATAGAGGGTTGAATTCCACCTCTTGCTTCAGCTGATGGCAGGGCATGCTCATGAGTGTTTGATGGCGCTCCAGTCTTCATCACGCGGTGGCTGAATGCCAAAAGTGGCCCACAATTTTTCGGGCCACCAACAGCATCTCTTGCACGCCCCTGTCATTTTTCAGAAAATTCTGCACCACCAAATTAATTGTATGTGCAAAACATGGGATGTGCTGGAGTTTGCCCACATGTAATGCACGCACAATATTGGTGGCATTGTCAGATATCCCAAATCCCCAGGAGAGTCCAATTGGGGTAACCCAATCTGCGATTATGTTCCTCAGTTTCCGTAAGAGGTTGTCAGCTGTGTGCCTCTTATGGAAAACAGTGATACAAAGCATAGCCTGCCTAGGAATGAGTTGGCGCTTGCGAGATGCTGCTACTGGTGCCGCCGCTGTTGTTGCTGCAGGAGGCAATACATCTACCCAGTGGGCTGTCACAGTCATATAGTCCTTAGTCTGCCCTGCTCCACTTGTCCACATGTCCATGGTTAAGTGGACATTGGGTACAACTGCATTTTTTAGGACACAGGTGACTTTTTCTGATGTCTGTTTACATTCTCTGTATCGCCTGCCTAGAGAAGTGGAACCTAGATGGGATTTGGTACTGGGGACACACTACCTCAATCAATTCTCTAAGTCCCTGTGAACTAACAGTGGATACCGGATGCACATCTAACACCAACATAGTTGTCTAGGCCTGAGTTATCCGCTTTGCAATAGGATGACTGCTGTGATATTTCATCTTCCTCGCAAAGGACTGTTGGACAGTCATTTGCTTACTGGAAGTAGTACAAGTGGTCTTCCGACTTCCCCTCTGGGATGACAATAGACTACCAGCAGCAACAACAGCAGCGCCAGCAGCAGTAGGTGTTCCACTCAAGGATCCATTGGAGGAATCCCAGTTAGAAGACTCATCAGACTTGCCAGTAACATGGCCTGCAGGACTATTGGCGTTCCTGTCTAAGGAGGAAATGGACATTGAGCGAGTTGGTGGTGTGGTTTGCAGGAGCTTGGGTACAAGAGGAAGAAGGGATTTAGTTGTCAGTGGACTGCTTCCGCTGTCACCCAAAGTTTTTCAACTTGTCAATGACTTCTGATGAATGCGCTCCAGGTGACGTATAAGGAAGGATGTTCCTAGGTGGTTAACATCCTTAACACTACTTATTACAGCTTGACAAAGGCAACACACGGCTTGACACCTGTTGTCCGCATTTCTGTTGAAATAATTCCACATCGAAGAGGTGATTTTTTTTGTGTGGGTATTTTGACCAGGCATGTCAATGGCCTTAATCATCCCACAGACAACAGGTGTCTCCCTGGGTGCCTGACTTAAACCACATCACCATCAGAATCCTCCTCGTCAATTTCCTCCTCAGCGCCAGCAACACCCATATCCTCATCCTGGTGTACTTTAACAGTGACCTCTTCAATTTGAATATCAGGAACTGGACTGTGGGTGCTCCTTCCAGCATTGCAGGAAGCGTGCAAATGGTGGAAGGAGCCACCTCTTCCCGTCCAGTGTTGGGAAGGTCAGGCATCGCACCCGCTGACACATTTGGACTCTCCTTGGGGATTTGTGATTTAGAACGCACAATTCTTTGCTGTGCTTTTGCCAGCTTAACTCTTCATTTTTCTAGCGGGAGGATGAGTGCTTCCATCGTCATGTGAATCTGAACCACTAGTCATGAGGAACATAGGAGAGGGCCTTAGCCGTTTCTAGCCACTCTGTGTCGTAAATGGCATATTGGCAAGTTTACGCTTCTCCTCAGACGATTTTAATATAGATTTTTGGGTAATTTTACTGAACTTTTGCTTTTTGCATTTTACATGCTCTCTACTATGACATTGGGCATCGGCCTTGGCAGATGACGGTGATGGCATTTCATAGTCTCTGCCATGACTAGTGGCAGCAGCTTCAGCACGAGGTGGAAGTGGATCTTGATCTTTCCCTATTTTACCCTCTACATTTTTGTTCTACATTTTTTTAATGTGTGGAATTATATGCCAGTAACATATCTGGAATTAGACGGTGGTAATGTCTGGAATTAGATACCACTAGACAGATACAAGATAACACTGTGACTGGAATGATGATGACCTATGCACAGTGACGGGACACTACCACAGCACCCTACAGCAACAATATGCAGCACAAGACACTGGACTAGTATATTAGTAATGTACTGTAGTATTACTGAGCACCACAATGCAGCACAAGACAATGAGCAGTGGTACTGAGCACTGATGATGATGATGATACTACTGAGAACTGACACTGAGCAGCAAGATGCAGCACAAGAGAGACCCTGTACTTGTATTACTGAGCTGCAATAAGCACTGATGCTGGGCACTGATATTGAGATTTGCCACTGAGAGAACGTAGCCACGTCCTATCTGCTCTCTACAATGCACGAGTGAAAATGGCTTCGACGCACAGCTCTTTATATGGAAACCGAATCTCGCGAGAATCCGACAGTGGGATGATGACGTTTTGCCTCATTCAGGTTTTCCACAACAAACGGGAACAACCGAGCCTGCCTCGGACCCGTGTAAACTAGAGATGAGCGCCTGAAATTTTTCGGGTTTTGTGTTTTGGTTTTGGGTTCGGTTCCGCGGCCGTGTTTTGGGTTCGAACGTGTTTTGGCAAAACCTCACCGAATTTTTTTTGTCGGATTCGGGTGTGTTTTGGATTCGGGTGTTTTTTTCCAAAAACACTAAAAAACAGCTTAAATCATAGAATTTGGGGGTCATTTTGATCCCAAAGTATTATTAACCTCAAAAACCATAATTTACACTCATTTTCAGTCTATTCTGAATACCTCACACCTCACAATATTATTTTTAGTCCTAAAATTTGCACCGAGGTCGCTGTGTGAGTAAGATAAGCGACCCTAGTGGCCGACACAAACACCGGGCCCATCTAGGAGTGGCACTGCAGTGTCACGCAGGATGTCCCTTCCAAAAAACCCTCCCCAAACAGCACATGACGCAAAGAAAAAAAGAGGCGCAATGAGGTAGCTGTGTGAGTAAGATTAGCGACCCTAGTGGCCGACACAAACACCGGGCCCATCTAGGAGTGGCACTGCAGTGTCATGCAGGATGGCCCTTCCAAAAAACCCTCCCCAAACAGCACATGACACAAAGAAAAAAAGAGGCGCAATGAGGTAGCTGTGTGAGTAAGATTAGCGACCCTAGTGGCCGACACAAACACCGGGCCCATCTAGGAGTGGCACTGCAGTGTCACGCAGGATGTCCCTTCCAAAAAACCTCCCCAAACAGCACATGACGCAAAGAAAAAAAGAGGCGCAATGAGGTAGCTGACTGTGTGAGTAAGATTAGCGACCCTAGTGGCCGACACAAACACCGGGCCCATCTAGGAGTGGCACTGCAGTGTCACGCAGGATGTCCCTTCCAAAAAACCCTCCCCAATCAGCACATGATGCAAAGAAAAAGAAAAGAAAAAAGAGGTGCAAGATGGAATTGTCCTTGGGCCCTCCCACCCACCCTTATGTTGTATAAACAAAACAGGACATGCACACTTTAACCAACCCATCATTTCAGTGACAGGGTCTGCCACACGACTGTGACTGATATGACGGGTTGGTTTGGACCCCCCCCAAAAAAGAAGCAATTAATCTCTCCTTGCACAAACTGGCTCTACAGAGGCAAGATGTCCACCTCATCTTCACCCTCCGATATATCACCGTGTACATCCCCCTCCTCACAGATTATCAATTCGTCCCCACTGGAATCCACCATCTCAGCTCCCTGTGTACTTTGTGGAGGCAATTGCTGCTGGTCAATGTCTCCGCGGAGGAATTGATTATAATTCATTTTAATGAACATCATCTTCTCCACATTTTCTGGATGTAACCTCGTACGCCGATTGCTGACAAGGTGAGCGGCGGCACTAAACACTCTTTTGGAGTACACACTTGTGGGAGGGCAACTTAGGTAGAATAAAGCCAGTTTGTGCAAGGGCCTCCAAATTGCCTCTCTTTCCTGCCAGTATAAGTACGGACTGTGTGACGTGCCTACTTGGATGCGGTCACTCATATAATCCTCCACCATTCTATCAATGTTGAGAGAATCATATGCAGTGACAGTAGACGACATGTCCGTAAACGTTGTCAGGTCCTTCAGTCCGGACCAGATGTCAGCATCAGCAGTCGCTCCAGACTGCCCTGCATCACCGCCAGCGGGTGGGCTCGGAATTCTGAGCCTTTTCCTCGCACCCCCAGTTGCGGGAGAATGTGAAGGAGGAGATGTTGACAGGTCGCGTTCCGCTTGACTTGACAATTTTGTCACCAGCAGGTCTTTCAACCCCAGCAGACTTGTGTCTGCCGGAAAGAGAGATCCAAGGTAGGCTTTAAATCTAGGATCGAGCACGGTGGCCAAAATGTAGTGCTCTGATTTCAACAGATTGACCACCCGTGAATCCTTGTTAAGCGAATTAAGGGCTGCATCCACAAGTCCCACATGCCTAGCGGAATCGCTCCGTGTTAGCTCCTCCTTCAATGTCTCCAGCTTCTTCTGCAAAAGCCTGATGAGGGGAATGACCTGACTCAGGCTGGCAGTGTCTGAACTGACTTCACGTGTGGCAAGTTCAAAGGGCATCAGAACCTTGCACAACGTTGAAATCATTCTCCACTGCACTTGAGACAGGTGCATTCCACCTCCTATATCGTGCTCAATTGTATAGGCTTGAATGGCCTTTTGCTGCTCCTCCAACCTCTGAAGCATATAGAGGGTTGAATTCCACCTCGTTACCACTTCTTGCTTCAGATGATGGCAGGGCAGGTTCAGTAGTTTTTGGTGGTGCTCCAGTCTTCTGTACGTGGTGCCTGTACGCCGAAAGTGTCCCGCAATTTTTCTGGCCACCGACAGCATCTCTTGCACGCCCCTGTCGTTTTTTAAAAAATTCTGCACCACCAAATTCAAGGTATGTGCAAAACATGGGACGTGCTGGAATTTGCCCATATTTAATGCACACACAATATTGCTGGCGTTGTCCGATGCCACAAATCCACAGGAGAGTCCAATTGGGGTAAGCCATTCCGCGATGATCTTCCTCAGTTGCCGTAAGAGGTTTTCAGCTGTGTGCGTATTCTGGAAAGCGGTGATACAAAGCGTAGCCTGCCTAGGAAAGAGTTGGCGTTTGCGAGATGCTGCTACTGGTGCCGCCGCTGCTGTTCTTGCGGCGGGAGTCCATACATCTACCCAGTGGGCTGTCACAGTCATATAGTCCTGACCCTGCCCTGCTCCACTTGTCCACATGTCCGTGGTTAAGTGGACATTGGGTACAACTGCATTTTTTAGGACACTGGTGAGTCTTTTTCTGACGTCCGTGTACATTCTCGGTATCGCCTGCCTAGAGAAGTGGAACCTAGATGGTATTTGGTAACGGGGGCACACTGCCTCAATAAATTGTCTAGTTCCCTGTGAACTAACGGCGGATACCGGACGCACGTCTAACACCAACATAGTTGTCAAGGACTCAGTTATCCGCTTTGCAGTAGGATGACTGCTGTGATATTTCATCTTCCTCGCAAAGGACTGTTGAACAGTCAATTGCTTACTGGAAGTAGTACAAGTGGGCTTACGACTTCCCCTCTGGGATGACCATCGACTCCCAGCGGCAACAACAGCAGCGCCAGCAGCAGTAGGCGTTACACGCAAGGATGCATCGGAGGAATCCCAGGCAGGAGAGGACTCGTCAGAATTGCCAGTGACATGGCCTGCAGGACTATTGGCATTCCTGGGGAAGGAGGAAATTGACACTGAGGGAGTTGGTGGGGTGGTTTGCGTGAGCTTGGTTACAAGAGGAAGGGATTTACTGGTCAGTGGACTGCTTCCGCTGTCACCCAAAGTTTTTGAACTTGTCACTGACTTATTATGAATGCGCTGCAGGTGACGTATAAGGGAGGATGTTCCGAGGTGGTTAACGTCCTTATCCCTACTTATTACAGCTTGACAAAGGGAACACACGGCTTGACACCTGTTGTCCGCATTTCTGGTGAAATACCTCCACACCGAAGAGCTGATTTTTTTGGTATTTTCACCTGGCATGTCAACGGCCATATTCCTCCCACGGACAACAGGTGTCTCCCCGGGTGCCTGACTTAAACAAACCACCTCACCATCAGAATCCTCCTGGTCAATTTCCTCCCCAGCGCCAGCAACACCCATATCCTCCTCATCCTGGTGTACTTCAACACTGACATCTTCAATCTGACTATCAGGAACTGGACTGCGGGTGCTCCTTCCAGCACTTGCAGGGGGCGTGCAAATGGTGGAAGGCGCATGCTCTTCACGTCCAGTGTTGGGAAGGTCAGGCATCGCAACCGACACAATTGGACTCTCCTTGTGGATTTGGGATTTCAAAGAACGCACAGTTCTTTGCGGTGCTTTTGCCAGCTTGAGTCTTTTCAGTTTTCTAGCGAGAGGCTGAGTGCTTCCATCCTCATGTGAAGCTGAACCACTAGCAATGAACATAGGCCAGGGCCTCAGCCGTTCCTTGCCACTCCGTGTGGTAAATGGCATATTGGCAAGTTTACGCTTCTCCTCCGACAATTTTATTTTAGGTTTTGGAGTCCTTTTTTTACTGATATTTGGTGTTTTGGTTTTGACATGCTCTGTACTATGCCATTGGGCATCGGCCTTGGCAGACGACTTTGCTGGCATTTCATCGTCTCGGCCATGACTAGTGGCAGCAGCTTCAGCACGAGGTGGAAGTGGATCTTGATCTTTCCCTAATTTTGGAACCTCAACATTTTTGTTCTCCATATTTTAATAGGCACAACTAAAAGGCACCTCAGGTAAACAATGGAGATGGATGGATTGGATACTAGTATACAATTATGGACGGGCTGCCGAGTGCCGACACAGAGGTAGCCACAGCCGTGAACTACCGCACTGTACTGTGTCTGCTGCTAATATATAGACTGGTTGATAAAGAGATAGTATACTCGTAACTAGTATGTATGTATAAAGAAAGAAAAAAAAACCACGGTTAGGTGGTATATACAATTATGGACGGGCTGCCGAGTGCCGACACAGAGGTAGCCACAGCCGTGAACTACCGCACTGTACTGTGTCTGCTGCTAATATATAGACTGGTTGATAAAGAGATAGTATACTCGTAACTAGTATGTATGTATAAAGAAAGAAAAAAAAACCACGGTTAGGTGGTATATACAATTATGGACGGGCTGCCGAGTGCCGACACAGAGGTAGCCACAGCCGTGAACTACCGCACTGTACTGTGTCTGCTGCTAATATATAGACTGGTTGATAAAGAGATAGTATACTCGTAACTAGTATGTATGTATAAAGAAAGAAAAAAAAACCACGGTTAGGTGGTATATACAATTATGGACGGGCTGCCGAGTGCCGACACAGAGGTAGCCACAGCCGTGAACTACCGCACTGTACTGTGTCTGCTGCTAATATATAGACTGGTTGATAAAGAGATAGTATACTACTAATATTATATACTGGTGGTCAGGTCACTGGTCACTAGTCACACTGGCAGTGGCACTCCTGCAGCAAAAGTGTGCACTGTTTAATTTTATTATAATATTATGTACTCCTGGCTCCTGCTATAACCTATAACTGGCACTGCAGTAGTGCTCCCCAGTCTCCCCCACAATTATAAGCTGTGTGAGCTGAGCAGTCAGACAGATATATAATATATATAGATGATGCAGCACACTGGCCTGAGCCTGAGCAGTGCACACAGATATGGTATGTGACTGACTGAGTCACTGTGTGTATCGCTTTTTTCAGGCAGAGAACGGATATATTAAATAAACTGCACTGTGTGTCTGGTGGTCACTCACTATATAATATATTATGTACTCCTGGCTCCTGCTATAACCTATAACTGGCACTGCAGTAGTGCTCCCCAGTCTCCCCCACAATTATAAGCTGTGTGAGCTGAGCAGTCAGACAGATATATATAATATTATATATAGATAATAGATGATGCAGCACACTGGCCTGAGCAGTGCACACAGATATGGTATGTGACTGAGTCACTGTGTGCTGTGTATCGCTTTTTTCAGGCAGAGAACGGATTATAAATAAAAGTGGTGGTCACTGGTCACTATCAGCAAAACTCTGCACTGTACACTACTGAGTACTCCTAATGCTCCCCAAAATTAGTAAATCAAGTGTCTCTCTAATCTATTCTAATTCTAAACGGAGAGGACGCCAGCCACGTCCTCTCCCTATCAATCTCAATGCACGTGTGAAAATGGCGGCGACGCGCGGCTCCTTATATAGAATCCGAGTCTCGCGAGAATCCGACAGCGTCATGACGACGTTCGGGGCGCGCTCGGGTTAACCGAGCAAGGCGGGAAGATCCGAGTCGCTCGGACCCGTGAAAAAAAACATGAAGTTCTGGCGGGTTCGGATTCAGAGAAACCGAACCCGCTCATCTCTAGTGTAAACCACGTGGAGTAAAGCCATTCATCTGTAGTTATAATGTAAGCGATAGCATACCACATCTCTTTCTGTGGGTATCAACTCCCTCCTTTGTGGTTTTTCTTGAAAGATTATCCTTCATTTTCAGAATTACAATCTGTTTTATATTGTCCCTTATTGATACATTGGCCCAAATCTAGTAACTTGTGGGATGCCCATAGCAGCAGGCCTAGTGCTGCAATACAGCAATAATAACTACTGTGCCACTATAATTAAAGAGTGGTAACCAAAGTAATAAAAAGGAGGAAAGCAAAGGAGAACTGGTAAGTGCCAGCGATGGGGAGCAAGGATGGCCATTGGTGGGTTACCTATCGATGGTTGCCATCAATAGCACCATTTGTGGGTAACCTCAATGGTATAAAACCATCTGCAAGGGAATCATCAATGGTTTCACCCACTGATGTTCACCCCTACATTACAATTCCATAGTCTGTGGGCCAATGAGAGCCCAGAGGTGGAGCTAAGCTGTGTGTCTGGCACTGTGTAAAAAGTGTGTGTGTGTGTGTGTGTGTGTGTGTGTGTATGTATGTATGTATGTATGTATGTATATATATATATATATATATATATATATATATATAAATATATATATATAAATAATGTATATGTGATGAGCGGCTTCGGATCCTCGGGATCCGAACCCGCCCGAACTTCACTTTTTTTGCACGGGTCCGAGCAACTCGGATCCTCCCGCCTTGCTCGGTTAACCCGAGCGTGCCCGAACGTCATCATCCCGCAGTCGGATTCTCATGAGATTCGTATTCTATATAAGGAGCCGCTCGTCGCCGCCATTTTTCACTCGTGCATTGGAGATGATCGTGAGAGGTCGTGGCTGGCGTCCTCTCAGTTTCTATGTTCAGTGGGCAGCAAATATCTGTGCTCAGTGTGCTGCAAATATCTGTGCTCAGTGTGCTGCAAGTGCAAATATCTACGTTCTCTGCCTGAAAAACGCTCCATATCTGTGCTCAGTGTGCTGCAAATATCTGTGCTCAGTGTGCTAATTGCTTTATTGTGGGGACTGGGGACCAGCAGTATTATATAGTAGGAGGACAGTGCAGAGTTTTGCTGACCAGTGACCACCAGTATTATACGTTCTCTGCCTGAAAAACGCTCCATATCTGTGGTGCATTGTAGTATATAGTAGGAGAACAGTGCAGAATTTTGCTGACCACCAGTATAACTATATATATATATATATATATATATATATATATATATATATATATATATATATATATATATATATATATATATATATATATATATATATATATAATCCAATGACGGTCGCACTCACATCTTCAAAGAGACAACAACTGGGGTGTCCACTCCAATGCCAAAGCATTGTATTAATAGAAAAAAAGTAGAAGCACTCTCCAGATTTTATAAATATGCAAAAAAAGTTCTCATTTATTGTGATATACGTTACATGATTCGGCTAATATCCATATAGTATCCTCAAGCGCTTTCGGCCCTCAATGGGCCTTCCTCAGGAGGCAATATACAGCAATTGCAATAAGTAATGAGACCAAAACATCAGGTCAGTCCAGGCATCCAGCAGTGCTGTATTTGCAAGTATCTACAGGACTCCAGCTCTTCTGTGTGCTGCCGTCCACCTGGGATAAGGCACCCCTAATTTTTGAACATGCAAGACTTTTACAAATAACGATTTCCCTTCACCTTGTGATGAGCACGAACCACAAAGGTTCAGCACAGCACTTTTTGCACTTTAGCACTTTTTATCACCTGCACTTTACTTGGAAGAGCATTCCTGAATTGAGAAATATTCCACACTGTATTTCTTTTCTCAATACGACCTTGTATTAATAAAGGATTCTGACATAAGATGTCACAACCAACGGCACGCGGAGCAACATCCAGCAATCAGGCCAAATTGTACAGTTTCACGAATGCAGATGCTGACCGATTATTATTTACCGAGGGGCTTACCCCTGCTGATGAGGAACTCTGCATAGATGATATCTACCACCAATTACTTAAATTGAAAAAAAGAGAAGTGGATTATCTGATGCACGGCATTTCCCTGTCCAACTACTACCGCGAAAAGATGATACCTAGAGGCTTTCGCATTCGCAATGTTCCCACAATTGGAAGATTTAATGCAGACTTCTGTGACCGTTGGACAGGCATCCTCAACAAATGCAGCATGGATCTCATGCTGCTGGTGGTTGAGGAAGCGGGCAGGGAACTGAAAATCACCAGGGATAAAATTCAGTCCTTCGAACAGGAACACCACGTATTGCTTACCACGGACAGCAACCAAGCTTCTATCAAGAAACTACAAACGGCCTGTGATAATCATAAAAAAGAGTTGATCAAATTCAAACGGGTCAAATTATTGACAGTCCAGGAAGATTATGAAACCAACCGAGTCTACCGATGGCTCTCCGGGGGGGAACCCGGCGAACACAAGCCATATAATTATAGATCAAGATTCAGTTGGCGAAGACGAAGGGAAGCGATACAGAAAGACAATGTCACTTCTAATAGTGACAGCGATTTCGTCCTAGCCGATTCAGAAGGTCCCCCTGAAGCCCAGGAGCCCCCTTTAGGGGCAAAGCCTGCCACAGGGGCAGGCACAAAAACCAGAGGGCGCCCACCCGCAGGGGACAACAAAACAAAAGGCTCCAGAAACAAGAAGTGAATACTATCTACAATCTTTCCGATCATGAATTTACCACATTAGAAACCAAAGTATTAAATCATGGACTCTCATTCGTCCCCACAAATGAATTTGATGAATTAACTTGGCAAATCGATCTACATAAATTTACTCGCAAACTCCGTTTACAAGAGCATTTTCAAGATCAAGCACCAGCCATCAGTTGCGAACCGCACCAGACTTTTATCAATTCCATCCGATGTTCCAAATTTGACCCACCGTCGTTCAACCCATCAATAAAGACTTTCACACGACTATTGGACGAATCCTTGACGAAATATACGTATGCCAACCAGAGCCATCATCGTAACATGTCATGCTCTGAATTTAAAGCTTTAAAACAAATGGCTACTTATAAGGATATCGTGATCCGCCCCGCCGATAAGGGGGGCGGAATAGTCATTATGAATGTGAGCGACTATAAGCATGAAACATACCGGCAGCTGGGCGATACGTCAGTCTATGAAGCACTGACCGCTGATCCAACTAAACAATTCAAAATTGAAGTGGACAACATCCTCGACTCAGCACACATCACCGGGTTAATAACTAGCAAGTTATGCAAAGCGCTCAAACAAGAGTTCCCCGTCGTCCCCTTGCTTTTTTTGGTCCCTAAAATACATAAAAGTCTGGACCATCCCCCTGGCAGGCCCATAATCTCTGCGCACAAAGCACTTTATCAGCCGATCTCCATTTTTTTGGACAGTATACTGCAGCCACTCATTCAGGATCAACCGAACTACCTCAAGGACACTACCAGCTTTTTAAACCTACTCAAAACAGTCGGTACGGTACCCATGGAAACCATTATTTGCACGGTAGACATTAGTAGTCTATATACCAGCATTCCGCATGACCAAGGATTAGCGGCAATGAGATCCTTTTTAATCAAATCCAACATGACAAATTTTGATCACAGTTTGTTCTTAAAATTACTTGAATTAATATTAACCCGCAATTACTTTTTATTCGACGGAAAATACTACCGGCAACTAAGTGGTTGTTCCATGGGAAGCAATGTATCCCCCTCATTTGCTAACGTCTTCATGCTAGAGGAAGAGCAGGCCATGTTTTTTAACAATGATGTTTACACACAATATATTCTACATTACTGTAGATATATAGATGATGTGTTTCTGCTCTGGACCGGCGGCAAAGAAAGATTTGAAAGATTCATTGAAGTCATCAACACCAGACCGTCTCCCATTAGAGTCACATCGCAGTGTGACCCTAGCAAACTAAATTATCTGGACGTTAATGTCATCATTAAGGATGGCATGCTTCACACTGAAGTGTACCACAAGCCTACCGACAAAAACACCCTATTACGCTACAACAGCCACCACCCCACAGCCCTCAAGAAGGGGCTCCCTAAATCTCAATACATTAGGGCAGCCAGAATCACCAGCGATCCTGCTAAATTGGAATCTGCTCTGAATGATGTTACCGCAAGGTTTAAAGAAAGAGGCTACAACAGCAAACAATTACTCAAAGACGAACAAAAGATCCTAACTACCAACAGAGATCAACTTCTAACCCCTACCACTAAGAAGAGCAATGACATCTTACCTTTTGTATCACAATACAACACATCCAGTGCAGTGATCCCACGGGCCCTCAAAGCACTGTGGCCCATAGTCTCCACCGACAAGAACCTAAGTGGGTTACGGAGGAAAAGACCCATGATGTGCTACAAAAAAGGTAGAAGTATTAAAGACTTTGTGGTACATCCAGACATCACAGGATTCGATTCTGTACCCATCTCCAATTTCTTAACCAAAGCAGCAGGCTGCTATAAATGCTTAGGCTGTGAGACCTGCAAAACAATGACCACGGGCTCAAAGTTTACATCTACCTCCACTGGCACTTCCTACAACATCAAGCATGTACTCACTTGCACCACGACACACGTTGTCTACTTAATTACTTGTCCATGCAAACAGCAGTATGTAGGCAAGACTATACGCAATGCCAGGGAACGCTTTGCCTTGCATAGATCCGCATTAAAAGCAGCACTTCTAACCAAGAAGTCGGAACAACCTGTGGCCAGACACTATGTCGACAAACAACACACACTGAAAGACCTGCAATTCCAAATCATCGATCACATTCCTACCAACTTAAGAGGCGGAGATAGAGCAGCCACCCTACTTAAACGAGAGGCAACGTGGATATATAGATTGGACACTGTGAGACCGAAAGGTCTCAATGACCGAATACAATGGAGCGTCTTCTGATCTTTCAACACAAGTCTCCATCACGGATTAAATGGACAGTTGCACTTCTGATGTTGATGGCTGTGCATCAGTCTTACAAGCTCCTACTCCAGTGACTTATGCCTGCCATACAGCATTTATTTTGAACGTTTGCATTTCATTGTACAGAGTGGGTGTTTAGTATATTAGCGCACTGCTGATGGGTCGTGTATAGAGCGATCTTGATAATTTTAGTGTCAGCCAATAATGATGCCATCTATTCAGGTCGGTATTTATATTTATTTATTCGCTTGTTGCTGCGACAGCATATTGCAATGTTTCTTCCTGGGTTCGTAATATTCGATTGCACTATTGAACACTGTCTACCACAGTCATGCCTCCTCCGGGATCACGGCACCCGCATTTGCCTTACACATCCATGACAACCATTGAGCGTCTGGATGTCATGGCAACGCGGCGGCCGGAGACACGCTGGAGGTCACATGACTATGGCACTAACACGTCATCACATCCGGGACGGAAGCTCCAGGCTCCCCCGGACGCTGCAGCCTTTCCCACACGTGGGTCTTCTTCACCATAAAGGTAAACGTTTTTCACTGTTTTTTTCACTTTGTATTTGGCTCACCTTGAAAAAGGGGCTTGCGTGCCCCGAAACGTTGGATTTACCAGCCATGAATTAAAAGCACTAGCACTTTACTTTTGCTTTGTCAGTCTCTGAGTGCCGCTGTCTGCTATACAGCCTGTGTATGTGTGTATATATATATATATATATCAGTATGGTACAGTAGTCCACTGCTCTACCTCTGTGTCGTCAAGTATACTATCCCATCCATACCTGTGGTGCATTTCAGTTATGCACAGTTTGCTGACCACCAGTATATAATATATAGCCGTACGGTACAGTAGGCCACTGCTCTACCTACCTCTGTGTCGTCAAGTATACTATCCATCCATACCTGTGGTGCATTTCAGTTTTGCACAGTTTGCTGACCACCAGTATATAATATATAGCAGTACGGTACAGTAGGCCACTGCTCTACCTACCTCTGTGTCGTCAAGTATACTATCCATCCATACCTGTGGTGCATTTCAGTTTTGCACAGTTTGCTGACCACCAGTATATAATATATAGCAGTACGGTACAGAAGGCCACTGCTCTACCTACCTCTGTGTCGTCAAGTATACTATCCATCCATACCTGTGGTGCATTTCAGTTGTGCGCAGTATATATAGTAGTAGGCCATTGCTATTGATATATTACTGGCATATAATTCCACACATTAAAAAATGGAGAACAAAAATGTGGAGGGTAAAATAGGGAAAGATCCACTTCCACGTCGTGCTGAAGCTGCTGCCACTAGTCATGGCCGAGACAATGAAATGCTATCAACGTCGTCTGCAAAGGCCGATGCCCAATGTCATAGTAGAGGGCATGTAAAATCCAAAAATAAAGCTCAGTATAATGACCCAAAAATCGAAATCAAAATAGTCTGAGGAGAAGCGTAAACTTGCCAATGTGCCATTTACGACACGGAGTGGCAAGGAACGGCTGAGGCCCTGGCCTATGTTCATGGCTAGTGGTTCAGATTCACATGAGAATGGAAGCACTCATCCTCTTGCTAGAAAAATGAAAAGACTTAAGCTGGCAAAAGCACAGCAAAGAACTGTGCGTTCTTCTAAATCACAAATCCCCAAGGATAGTCCAATTGTGTCGGTTGCGATGCCTGACCTTCCCAACACTGGACGGGAAGAGCTTGCGCCTTCCACCATTTGCACGCCCCCTGCAAGTGCTGGAAGGAGCACCCGCAGTCCAGTTCCTGATAGTCAAATTGAAGATGTCACTGTTGAAGTACACCAGGATGAGGATATGGGTGTTGCGAGCGCTGAGGAGGAAATTGACAAGGAGGATTCTGATGGTGAGGTGGTTTGTTTAAGTCAGGCACCCGGGGAGACACCTGTTGTCCGTGGGACGAATATGGCCATTGACATGCCTGGTCAAATTACTAAAAAAAATCACCTCGTCGGTGTGGAATTAGTTTAACAGATATGCGGACAACATTTGTCAAGCCGAGTGTTGCCTTTGTCAAGCTGTAATAAGTAGGGGTAAGGACGTTAACCACCTAGGAACATCCTCCCTTATACGTCACCTGGAGCGCATTCATCAGAAGTCAGTGACAAGTTCAAAAACTTTGGGTGACAGCGAAAGCAGTCCACTGACAACTTAATCCCTTCTTCCTCTTGTAACCAAGCTCCTGCAAACCACACCACCAACTCCCTCAGTGTCAATTTCCTCCTTAGACAGTAACGCCTATAGACCTGCAGGCCATGTCACTGGCAAGTCTGACGAGTCCTCTCGTGCCTGGGATTACTCCGATGCATCCTTGAGTGTAACGCCTACTGCTGCTGTTGTTGCTGCTGGGAGTCGATCGTCATCCCAGAGGGCAAGTCGGAAGACCACTTGTACTACTTCCAGTAAGCAATTGACTGTCAAACAGTCATTTGCGAGGAAGATGAAATATCACAGCAGTCATCCTGTTGCAAAGCGGATAACTCAGGCCTTGGCAGCCTGGGCGGTGTTAAACGTGTTTCCGGTATCCACCGTTAATTCACAGGAAACTAGAGATTTGCTTGAGGTACTGTGTCCCCGGTACCAAAAACCATCTAGGTTCCATTTCTCTAGGCAGGCGATACAAAGAATGTACACAGACCTCAGAAAAAGAGTCACCAGTGTCCTAAAAAATGCAGTTGTACCCAATGTCCACTTAACCACGGACATGTGGACAAGTGGAGCAGGGCAGACTTTGGACTATATGACTGTGACAGCCCACTGGGTAGATATATTGCCTCCCGCAGCAAGAACAGCAGCAGCGGCACCAGTAGCAGCATCTCGCAAATGCCAACTCATTCCTAGGCAGGCTATGCTTTGTATCACCGCTTTCCAGAAGAGGCGCACAGCTGACAACCTCTTACGGAAACTGAGGAACATCATTGCAGAATGGCTTACCCCAATTGGACTCTCCTGGGGATTTGTGACATCGGACAATGACACCAATATTGTGCGTGCATTACATGTGGGCAAATTCCAGCACGTCCCATGTTTTGCACATACATTGAATTTGGTGGTGCAGAATTATTTAAAAAACGAGAGGGGCGTGCAGGAGATGCTGTTGGTGGCCCGA
>NC_086449.1:228777980-228795480 GCF_028390025.1 Pseudophryne corroboree
TATATATATATATATATATATATATATATATATATATATATATATATATATATATATATATATTTAGTATCCCATATTCAAATATTCTGAAATACGGACTTTTTTGAGTGAGATAGTGAAACCTTTGTTTTTTAATGGCTCCATGTACACAAACTTTGTTTAATACACAAAGTTATTAAAATTATTGTATTATATGACCTTCAGGCTGTGTGTGTATAAGGTGTATATGAAACATAAATGAATTGTGTGAATGTACACACACTTTGTTTAATGCACAAAGTTATAAAAAATATTGGCTAAAATGACCTTCAGGCTGTGTATATAAGGTGTATATGTAACATAAATGCATGCTGTGCTTAGACTTAGGTCCCATCGCCATGATATCTCATTATGGTATGCAATTATTCCAAAATACGGAAAAATCCCATATCCAAAATACCTCTGGTCCCAAGCATTTTGGATAAGGGATATCATTTTAAGTAACTATCAAAGTATGCAAAATTAAATGTTCAAGTAATACCTGTATTTAATTAGTATATCTAATATTAGTATATTGTACTTCTATCAGTGGCGAATTTCCCATTAGGCATTTTAGGCACGTACCTAGGATCGGCACTTGTTTGGGGGCAGCACTTGGATGCTTATGTTGGTACTGTCAGCCCAAAAAGTACTTGTAACTGCAAACTTTCTCCAACTGTACTGTACAAGATGCCATCTTGAATGCAGTGTAAACAGGTAGGACATGCACATACTGCCCCTGTGAGCTGTACCACTTAGTAAATATGTATACATAATTAAAAATTAAAGTCAGTTAGTGGCTTTTTTCTTTATTATTCTATTAAATTTGTTATAAGCCCTCATTTAATGATGACCAAGCAATAAAAATAAAATTAGTCAGTCAGGCGGGTGCTGCCGTTACTGTGGTTCCTAGGGATGCTCTCGCCCCTAAATCCGCCCCTGCTTTCTATAGAACTATATAATTCCATATTCAGTTGCTTGTTTTTTGCAAGGCAAAATAGTAATGAGGTTCTTCCACTATAACCAAAATATATTCAGTTTAGTAATGTTCCTCACTATACAAAATGCATGCAGCACCAGGTTTTATTCCAGTGTTGTTTATTCCAAGTGATGCCTAAAAGAAGGGAAGAATGAAAACATTTTGCAGCTTAAAATTCAAAATGCCTGTTTGCCATGCTTATGACATTATGAATGATGATCATTCATAAGGTCATAGGATTGTCATGCTTATATCATACATTATCTATCTATCTACAGTATCTATCTATCTACAGTATCTATCTATCTCTCGTATTCATCTTATATTTTTTTCCTATTGTTGCACTGCAGTTACCAGGGACGTTATATAAATATAAATCTCCTGTTGTATCCCTTTAGAGTTTATGGCTTACAGTGCCCAAGGCACCATTATCACATCAACCATCAGTCACTAGTTATGAGGGTCCAGTCTCGACATTTAACTGTAATGGACAGGAGGTTTCAAAATAAGTTTATTTGATCAGCTGTGGCATTAAATTGTCTTTATAGCTTTTAACTTTATGCCTTTCTGCCCCTTTTGGTGTTTATTCCTTGATGTATTTGCCTACGGAATGAAGCAAGATAGGCTGTTGATTTTAGGTTTTCATTTATAGAGCATATAATTTATATATAACACAGGTAATATAAATACATGTATGCACTCCTATAAACAATGCTTCTTCATGTAAGCTAATGCATAATTATTATACTACTGAACATACTGCATGTGTTCTGTAAATAGAGATTATTTAAACATGTATTAAAAAGTTTGAAACATCCATGTGTAAACCCTGGTGAATCCCATTGTACAGTAGTGGTGAAGCTGAACAGAAAGTCAGAATTCAAAAGAAAATTTGTTATAAAGGTTTTTTATACCCTTACATTGTTCTGCGCTATGAACGGCTGGGTTCACTAATTTCTAATTACATAGAACAATGTTACATAACATAAGAAAGTCGTGCATTTTAGCTTTACATAATTGTTCTTCACCTTTACACACCATTGCAATCAAAAAGAGGAATTTGCCTCTGCAGTATTTTATTTCCCCATAGTAAGTACAGGTTGAGCATAAAAGTACCATGCAGTTTTTGTTGCGTGATATTTTTAATATTTTAAAATGTGTTTCGATGCAGCTGTAGCTGAATTGTTTAGTTTTAATTCGGTGAAGTTTTCATGAATTCAGAAACCCTTTAGAAATAAATTGGCTCTTGAAATAAACAGCTGAAAAGAAAATTAAAAAAAAAGATTCCTTCACCCTAACTTCAGTATATAAGTAGCATCAGCGCTGGGCAGCCAATAAACCAGGGTATAATGACCATGGGGTCCCATGTTAAAGTGGAAACCAGCACTAGTCTGACCAGCACAAGGCTGGTGACTCTGGTCCTGAGTTTTGGCAACTACGCATGCACTGAGACTGGGCAAACGCATCTACAGGCTAAAGTGGTTGGCAAAGGGGCATTCACACATAGGGCTGGATGTAATGACCTTAAAGTTGGCTGGAGGTGCGAGTTCCTGACAGAACGCTGATTTTTTTTTTTTTAAGTGCCAATTATGTTGAAGGCCTAGTTTTGCCTTATACATGATTACCGCTTTAAAAAAACATCTGAGCTCAGCCAGGAACCCGCACCTTCGGCCTAGACTAAGTTGATTGAGAGCATCCAGTAGACATGTTGGAATTGCAGGATATGCAGAGTTTTCATACGCAGTGATCAGATTTCAGACAGACCTCTTGTATGAAGGATAGCACTGGTACAGGGTTGTAACTAGACCTTTGTGGGCCCCATAGCAAAATTCTGAAAACCTCATCTTGCGAGTCTTGCTACAAGCAGGCCCCGGGTACTCACTGAGGAGGTGGACAGCTCTGTCATACAAGGGACAGTCCTGGATACACGCCTCCCATATATCCACCTTCCTACAAGGAAGTAAACAGCCCGGCACACTAGTAAAATAAAAATGGTGCTGTTGGATTGCATGCTGGATCTTGGGGGTGGGGGGGGGGCTTTGGCAAGCGGCTGGGCTCCATAGCAACTGCATCCCTTGCACCCTCTCTAGTTTTGCCACAGCACTTGTGCAGATGTGATTACAGCTACTTTTCTAAGCAGATGGAGAGGGGTGTTATTGACACATTGATGTATCCAATGCTACAGACAAGTGCCAGCGGGATAGTGACCGTACCGGTCAGACGCCCCTAGTTATGACCCTGAACAAAATGTATTACAAAAACAGATATCCAGTTGGATTACAAAGAATTTCAAATAAAATAGATTTTTCTATTGTGATTTACAAAAAACAAAGGGAAGGTTTTTTTTGCACCCACAAGCATTTCAGTAAAACATATGCAAATAGAGCCTAATATATTTTTGTTTTCATTTTATCAATTATAGTAGAGTATTGAAGGCATGGGAGATTACCAATAGAGAATTATGTAGGCCATATATCTACGGTCCAATTTCTGCAGATCCGATCTTATCTGTTTTCCAGATTCTTTCAGGGTATCGGCAAAATACAACATACAGTATTAAATATCCCAGACTCGTTCCATTAATTTGTTGGTCGGAATAAGGGATTTGAAGATTTCAGAAATGTTGCATTTTGCAGATGACGCAACCGAGACATCAGCAAAATGGGTAAGGAAGATAATCCTGGGTTATTTTTTTTTTTTCAATCCCGGGATTTGGGATTGAAACGCACTCCAATCCTGGTATTCAACTGCAACCAATTTGAAGCTAAAATCCTGGGATCCCGCCGATCTCGACACCGGGATTGGCCACCCTAAAAAGCGGAATTACTCTGATACTTGCCTGATTTTCCAGCTCCATTACTTAGAGGAAAGAGCAGAATACAGCATAGTGATTTCAACAGTAGAAATTCCAGCAAGTCTGCCCATATTTTTAAAGTGGCAATCATTTGCACAGAAAACTAGGTTGGTTTTGCCTTGTAAATGATTACCAATTTATAAATAAAGGCAAAGTCGCAAAGCTTGCAGCACGCAACCTGTATTACATATGCCCCTAAAAGTATTTTATAAAAGTTTTGTAGATGATTATGAATAAAACCATACATTTTTCCTAGGACACCTCTCACCTTTTTATAAAGAAATGAGCAGTGAAGGTCCGTTATAAAAACTGTTCAACAAGTAACTGTAGAAAAGGTGCAAAACGTAACTACCAGGGCCGGCTCTACCATTAGGCAGCTTTAGGTGGCTGCCTAGGGGAGCCAGCTCCTGGAGAGCGCCACTGAATTCATCTAGCAAATAACTGAAGGATGTCTCTGTATGAGGCCTCCTCCTTTAACATTGCGCTGGTGGCTGCTGCGGGTATAATCAGGTGCAGCCACCCTATCAGGCTGTACCACATAGTTTCTCAGCGTTTCCTCCATGCTGATACGTGTAACATCAAGTCATGTGAAGCCACATAGGAGGCGGTTGTAACTATGGCTCCCGAGGGGTGCCCCTACGGCTGCTCCTCATAGCCCTGATGCACCTCCTGCAGGGGGGGTTGCAGGTTAGGGGGCATCAGGTTGAAGCTTTGCTTACGGTGCATAGAGACCTTGCACCGGCCCTGATAACTACCAATCATTTTTCAAGTAATGTTTAGAAAATAAAAGCAAACATCTGATTGGAAGCTACAGTTCCCCAACATGGTCCAAATATTTTTTTCTTTTATAATTACCCATTTTTCAGTATGTTACAAGGAAAAATAAAAGTTAGAAAGTTCCCCAGTCACTCTCTGATGCTGATTAGTTAGTCCTGTATGATTATTGTAAGAATACTTTGGGCATACTGTGTATTTGAAAACTGCAAAAAAATATTACAAATGGCAAAAGCAAAACATTGCCCCAGACTGTTTATCTGCTGGTGTTTGTGTTCCCTGTTCTGTAAAGACTTTGTTCTGTATTAAGTAATAACAATTTCATTTAATTAAACTAAAGCTGCTGACTTCAAATGAAAGGTCTTGTCAAGGAAAAAAGTTTCATTAAATTGTAGCAAACAGAGAGCCATTTCCAGCTTGTTGCTTCATATTTAATATCAGCGATAGATCTCTGCAATAGGTTTTCTTTCACCCTTGACTGCAGCTCTCAAAGGCTTGAACTGTTTTGTTTGTATCCAGTGTGATAAGATTAGGTGAAAAAAAACAAATGCGCAATTTTCAACAAGTCTGTTGTCTTCAAGTCAAGAGTGTTTAACAGGTAGTGCTAACTTGGTAAATATATAAGTAACTTCTCCTGAAGTTACTAATGTATTCTTTAGTTATTAATCAACTGACAGCACTTAAGTGGTTATTTTAAATACAATACGTAGATGAAAAAAACAGTAGGTATCTGAAGCACGTACTTTTTTTTTTTTTACCTGTTACAGTATCTCCAGCGCATCAATTAATTATGCTTATTATGCATTGATAAATGACCACCATGCTTTTGTACAGCAAAAAGCATAATAAAAAGGTAACACTTAGAGGAAGCATGAACAGCGAACAGTATTACTCGCTAATTAGAGAGCTTTATTACATCATTGGGGGAATTCAATTGAAATCACTGCCTGATCTCCCATCTAAAGTGATATCTTACCCATTAGTGTCGGGTTTAGTCACATAAAGCCTCTACACCCTACTAATCTAATGGGCGCAATCATGAAAAGTGCCGTTTTGGCACCCAAAGGGTAATTTTTCTTACATTTCAGATCCCCAGCACTGAGGGCTGCAAGCTGAAATATGTTTCCCCACAGCTCAGTGCGCCAGAACGGAGTAACAATTGAATTGCTCTGTTGGGCCATGGGGAGAAACAATTTAATTCTCTCCATAATGTCCAAAAATTGATCTGAGTTCCAAAATTAATTTTAGTATTATACTGTACTTTAATAGAAATATATAGAATTTTTAGCGAGTTACAAAGATAGAATAATTACAGTGGTTTAATACTGTATACCATGAAAAAACATAATTTAAGTTTTACAAATTCAAGCGGAGTAAAAAGTGTAAATGTAAATACCACAAATGAAGAAAAAAACAATGTATACACTCAAAATAAGACAGTACTGTATAATACATTACAATATACAAAATAAAATCTACTGCAACGCAAATCTGCTTTATCAGGGGGTAATGTAACTGTTCACAGTGTGGAGAAACAATCCAACAAAATTAGATTACAAAAGCAACAAGAATAAATGCACCATCTAATACTCTGCCTTCATTCTAGACTTTCTATCCTTTTAACACCGCTAACGTTTCTACATACAGTATTTACTGAGTTTTTATTGGGGGCTTACTTTTTTTTTTGGGTGGCAAGTGGGTCTACTATTTAGGCAGGAAAATGGTCTGCTGCATTGGCGGGAAATGGGGCTGACGTTTTGGTGGGTCACAGGATACAGTGGAGGAGCTTTTGAACTCCTCCCACTGAGATCTATAGGGAAACAGGGTCACATGCCTGATTTACTTGTCAAATGCCTATACTACCAGCTTGCACCACGGACCTAGTACTATGCATAGGGCCTATTGCCGACCTAACACTTGGTGGTCTAGGGAAAATTAGATATACTTTAAGTAGTAGGTGCCAAATGGCACTTAACCTCTGCTTGGAGAGGCAGTTGGGAACTTCATACAGCTCTTTTGCTACTTGACAAAGACGCTCACAGAAAGATGAAAAGCATTGGTCAAGTGACACTAGGGAGTGTCCCTGATATCCAGTACCAAGTCCATTCCAGCCCAGTGATAAGAATACCTTGGTTCATTTATTCTATATGGTGGCATTTGTGACGTTACATACAGTACACCTATGTTTGGTATGGATCATATCCCCATGTATCTTTAACTCTTATATTAGTAAAGTTTTAATAGTTGTCACACTGCACCATGAGCTCTAGATTTTTCTCTGTTTGAAAATGATATTACCACCCCTTTCAGGCTGTTACCTGCTATAGACAGGTAACTTTATACGAAGAGTATCCAGTATTTTCATGTAAGCCCTAATGGAAACATCCATTTTTAGTTTGTGCCACTTATTTGGTGGTTCCAAGTCTATTGGGGAGCACTTGATTTGGAAGTTTGGAAATTCTGAAGAAACCACTCCTTCCACCCATTTATCACCCTGTGGGTTAAGTTCCATATCAATTGTGCTGTGCTGTGTGTGTATGTGTGTGTATATTTGTGTGTATGTGTGTGTATATATGTGTGTGTGTGTGTGTGTGTGTGTATGTATATATATATATATATATATATATATATATATATATATATATATATATATATATATATAGCTATGGTGATGTGGGCGGCACTCAATGCAGACTTCACAGCGTAAAGAGAATTTACTTTATTAAGGCCAACATGTTTCGGGGACCAAACCCCGTCCTCAGGGCCAGACAAGCCACAAATCACAAAAGACAATACTTATATAGGGAGAACAAGACAAACATTAATGCAGATCATACTCACCTGCTGCACGGCGCCGCCGCCCGCCAGTCCGTCCGGCCACACTTGCGCGTCGCCTTCCAGTGACGTCACGGCGAGTAACCAAGGCAACCAAACGAAGCCTCCGCTCGGTCACCTAAAATAAAAATCATTTGTTTTTTCCATATATCGTGAGGATATCACACACATTTTGTCACCACTTAAAGAGCACATTTCGGAGATTTGAGTATTGACTTTAGTCTGGATGGACTGTGCGTTGTACTATTTTTAGCTCATTCAATGTCAATATTTCTTTTGTAGCTCGTTTGCAACTCACTGCCGCAGTTTCTCTTCAGGGGTCCAGCTGGGTCCTCAGATTGACTCTATCACTGCCTTCTTGCATGATCCCACTAAGAACTGCTCTTTTTAGTACCCTACCGCTGTCTGGCAATTTTCTGCCTTGATGATGCCTTCTTCTGGTGGGTCCACAGCATCTTCTGTTGTCTCTGAAGAGTCTACTGACAGGTCTGTGGCTCCTTCTGAACCCCACTTCCTCGATCTTCTCGACAAAGGAGAATTATTCTAAAAAGCTGCAAAGAGGAATCAAGCTTGCCCCAGCGGGGATACCTGGCAAGCAGCCTTGCTACAAATGCAACTTTGTGGTTAGCAGCAATATAAACCTTTCAGTGGTGCTCCTCTGTGAAATAAGTCTTTCTCTTGAAATAGCCATGTCCAAATGGTGTACACACCCTCATAATTGGTTTAGTTTGCCCCGTTTATCAGTCTTGTTTATATTACAGTATGTTCCAAGTAATACCCCTTTCACACTGCACAAACAACCCGGCATATTGTCTGGTCGAGGTACAGTGTGAAAAGGGTATGTTCCAATTTCCCGGGTTGATTGATGCAGTATTTAATAAATCAGGGTTATTACTGCGGCGGTGTGAATGGGTTACCTGGGTCAATGAAATCCGGGACCCGTTTACACTATGAAGGAGGTGGCGTGGAGATGATCTTATCTCCAAGTGCCGCATCCACCCAATGACTATGACCTCAGCGCCACCTCCACCCCCGATCGTGGGTCACACCTGGGAAGGACCCGCTTACAATTCTCAGATTCGACTCGCCTTTGCAATGTGAAATCGGTGAAAACTTAGGAAGTAGTAATTAATTTACAAATGTGTTTATATTAGGTATATCACAAATGGAAACTTTACAGTAAATTCCTAGCAATATTCATGTATGCTTTTTTTCCCTTTTAGTCACAGGTGCTCCCTGAATGGTGAAGATTTGAACAGACAATGGGTCTCACCAAAGTGCCATCTACAACCAACTATTCATCATGTTAAGGGATTGTTATACTACCTAAACAGCATTGGTAAAACACCACTGGTGAGTAACCAGCAGAAACCTGCACTTCCACAAATGTTAGTCTGCCTTCCAATCTAGGCGTTTCATTTTCTGTTCACTGTTCTAGAAAAATAATGCAAAGTCCTCATCTGAGGAATCACAACATATTACTTAGACTTAATGGCACATATCTCTTGATAAAAACAGTGAGGAGATACCAACAGTATAAAACAGCGAGTTAGCGGATTACAAAGTACAGATAACACAAAGACTGGATATTTTTATATCCCCAAAAATGTGAAATTGAATTAGTGTTATAAATTAAACAGGAGCAATCGAAGAAATAGAAGACTGACATTTTAGTCTATGGACCTAACATAGATAACCTAACTATTAATAGCAACAACATTAGGATTCCAATGGCCAAATCTCATTACTGCTAAGACCCATATTATTTGACCAATGTCAAATGGAATCCTGAAGAGATTCAAGAAGATAATGTAACTGGTTGGGTCAACAAAGGAATAAAGATAATCATTTCCTTAATCACCTAAACAAAGAAGATACAGATCAAATTATATACCGAAGGTTAAACAGAAAAAGGATAAAAGCAGGTATCTAAATTTGCAGAAAGCAAATATTTAAATTACCACTTAAAAGTTATTTTTGATAATGTAATTCTAACATTTATAATCTAATAGCACTGGCACTAACTGCACTTTAATTATTAGAAAATGGAGTACAGACAGAAGAAGCCTTCAATACTTAGCTACATAAAAAATACATTTATACTCCATTTAGATAAAATATGTATGGGTGATTGTCCCACACAGTGCATATGAACAGCACTGATGCAGTAAATTGGAGCACACGCTAAAGATAAGGAGACAAGGGTACTCTTTCCACTAATGAACCAGAGTAACATTTAGAATTAATTATATTTTTAATATCACACACCCTGTTTAGATAATATATACAGTTTATACCTGATGTATTATGTAGCTATTATCTACACTTCTGTGATTCCAGTACCGGATGCAACTCATTTATTTTGTTTCTGGAGTAATATTTTAATTTGTTTGAAGTGTGTTACCCTACTTCCATGCACCCTGTTGTCCAACTTCCATTCACTTTGTCACCCTACTACCATGCTTCATGCACCCTGTTGCCCATCGTCCATGCACCTTGTTGCCCTACTTCCATGTACACTGTTGCCCTACTACCATAAGCCCTACACCTTTTTGCCCTATTTCCATGCACCTTGTTACACTCCTTCATTGCATCTTGTTGTGATACATCCATGTTCCATGCACTGTACACACTGTAGCTGCTACAATACACCCTGTATCTTGTTGCCCTATAGTATGTCTATGCATCTTGTTGTTCTATCCTCATGCATTCTGTTTCCCTGCTTTCATTCACCTAGATTCCCTACTGCCATGCACTTTGTTGGCCTACGACCATACACCGTGCAATGTCTCTTGCTTTTTCCATGCACATTGTACCTTGTTGCCCTACTTCAAAACACCTTGTTGCCCTTATTGCACGTATCATACACTGTTTCCCTATTTCCATACACTTTTTTTGCCCTACTTCATTAACCTTACATATCGCACTGTATACTTTGAAGCTCTATAATTTATTTTTGCGAGGCTGGGCTTTCCACCTAACATGACTCCCATTGCTGTTACTTTATTCAAATATTTTCAAGAGAAAAACAGACAAACCCCTGCCCCAATCAATGGGAATAATGGTGCATTTTATATTATAGGGAACAATTAAGACTAGAATAAACTTGATTTTTGCAGCCAGATACGATATTGCTGATAGCCCAGTCACTTTTCACTGAAATGCTGTACATGGGCAAATATCTTTTGAACAGGTGAACTGAGGGGGGAAAAAAGGAAGAAAAATTCTGCATGCACTGGGTGTATGAAATGGGTATTGTAGCAGTCTTAGGCAAGATTCTTTTAAGATTATTTTTTTTTTGTGCATCAGCCTACAAGAAGAACAAAGTTCCCCAATTATTTTTTTTTATTCTGTTTTATCCAGAGGAGATTGTTGAAATGATTCCATAAAAGCAGCTAACAATGTCTCCGATAAAACCAGCTGTCTTTGTAAGGGAACGGATTCCATCAAAACTTTGGTTTCTCTGGTGTTGATGGTGCAATACAAATGTATATACCATAACACTTATACCCTTTTCAGACATGCTCCAAATTCCCGGGATTTTGCACATGAATGTGCATCAACTTGGGATTTTGGTTTGTCTGAAAGTCACCGACCCAGGAACCTGTTCCCGGGTCGCCAACCCTGCAATTGACCTGGAATTTTTCTGGGTGTTTCTTCTCGGGTTGGCTTACCGGGTTAAGTCTGAATGGTCAGAAGAAAAAGTGAACTTCAGACTCCGTGCGCACTAGATTGAAGTGCAGCTACAAAATACACAGGTGTGTGTATCCACCAATTACACAAAAAGACAGTAAATGGTAAAGAAATGTACCAGTAGCACTCTCCAAACACCATATTTAGACGTTAACAACCATAGTGAAACAAGGACATAAGTAATTCAAATGATTCACCATAGATATGAAGGAAGTCTTTTGCCCTCCCTTAACTTGAATCGGGACAGGCAATTCCACCTGCTCCTCTCTTTAGGTCACAGAACAAATTACAAATACTCCATTAGCCAAAAGGGAATCCGCAATGGAATGAGTGTTTACTTCTCACTGGACACCTTAGGCGACACTTTAAAGAGAGATGGACATAGTGTAGCAATCCTTAAAATTGACACGATGGACACGGTGAGCATCTATGCTCCTGACGAAGGACTTAATGTCCGATACGCGTTGAGCGCTGCTTGGTTTTTATTTACTCCTGGACCTTCTCCATCCGCTTTGGGGGATTTTCTGGCTATTGTGGAGCTGCGGATCAGGAGCCCGGTATCCCACTCATCGTGTCCATCTGGTGTTCTAGGAATTCCCCAGGAGAAGAGACGCTGATTTGGTGATATGTCCGATGGAGTTTATCTTTTAATGCCATTTTATCTTTGTCTTGTAAGTGCAATCTATGAAATAAATTGTGTCAATTTTAAGGATTGCTACACTATGTCCACATATGAACACAGAGCTGTGCAGAGAATGGTGCCAGTCAGAGCTGGATTAAAGGGGGGGCCATGGGGGTAAGTACCCCGGGCCCCCCTTTCTAAATGGGTCCCCCGTCAGCCACCCACCACAGATCGGAGCTCTCTTCCCGATCTGCGGTGCCACCCTGCTCCCGTCTCCCCTAACAGCTGCATCACCGGTGCAGCATAGCAGTACAGGACAGCCATTAGTTTTTGGTTAGCAGCCTGCAGCTCAGTCATTGGCTGGGCTGCTGTTTGGCCGGGAGGAGAGATGTGGCGGTGTGTGAAGCCAGGGGATGGAGTGTGCTGCAGTGCTTAGTGGACAGAGAGAAACGATCTCTCTCCTGCCTCTTATGCAGGCACCCATCCAACATATTTAAGTATGTGCCACTGACCAGGTATTTGTATTAATGGCAACACGTGTGTGTGTGTGTGTGTGTGTGTGTATATATATATAGATATATAGATATATATATACATACATATATACACAGCAATTCACAAGCGGCACCCGGACCAATAAACTCACGATAATGCAGGCATATGTAGCAGCAATGTTTCGATGTATTTTTATTAGGCAAGATATCAGTTTAATTTCACCAACTGATATTGATTCAATATCAGTTGGTGAAATTAAACTGATATCTTGCCTAATTCAACGGCATAACAATCTGGATATGATATTGAAATTCATATATATATATATATATATATATATTGATATCTAATTACAACCCCTGATGAAGTCCTAACGGACGAAACGCGTTGGGTTTCTTCAAACATGTGGATTAGATCATACATCTGAATTACTTGATTGAAGATTAGACATTTTATACAACAGCTGATATCAGAATACAATTCTCCAGCTCATTGTCAAAACAATATGTTCTTGTCTATCAGATGTATATGATCTTAAGAAAATAATTTTATTCATTTGTGTTACAAATATTCACAACAGTGATAAAGATTTATTGCTAATTTTATTAATAAATTATTTTTAACAATGTTCTTTATTTTCTGAGGTGGTTGTAGCTCCCATGAGAATTCTGTTTCTTTTATATATATATATATATATATATATATATATATATATATATATATATATATATATATATATATATATATATAATCATGTGTATATATATGTATATATCATGTATATACAGTTCCAAAAAAAAGGCACTCACCAGGGACTTAGTAGAAGAATCCAAAAAACTATATCATGGCTTCCACTATGTGAGTTAATAAATATTGTTTTTTGGATTTTCCTACTAAGCCCCTGATGAGTGCCTTTCTTTGGGGGGGGGGGGGGGGGAATATGTATGTATGCATGCATGTATGTATATATATGTGTATATATATATGTATATATATATATATATATATATATAACACAGTAGTATCTTTATCTCGCGCCAACCTAGAAGCGGCATCACGGGAGAGGTCTTTGTTGGGAGACCTCAAAAGCATACAAGAATAAACACAAATTCCCAAGTGCGCTAAAGTGGAATGTAATTACACAGTTCTTCCAGCGTTATTTTCGTCGGAATGTAGACTGGAGGGTATTTATATCTGGGGACCTGTAACAGACACCCCTCACCAAATAGTCACCCAAACAAGAGGCCAACAGGCCAATTAGTAAAAAGTTATTTTAATAACATATACACAGTTCAAAGTATAAAATTGTGTCAATAAAATGCAACTAAAAGAGTACACAGCCAACACGTTTGTAAGGTGGAATCTAGATATCCCCTCACCTTTTGCAAGGTGCGAGCTCGACAGGGAGTATCTTTACAGACTAGCTTGTGATTCTCTGACTGACAAACCCTGTCATTCAGAGAATTACAGACTAGGTTGTGATTCTCTGACTGACAAACCCTGTCAGTCAGAGAATCACAACCTAGTCTGTAAAGATACTCCCTGTCGAGCTTGCACCTTGCAAAAGGTTAGGGGATATCTAGATTCCACCTTACAAACGTGTTGGCTGTGTACTCTTTTAGTTGCATTTTATTGACACAATTTTATACTTTGAACTGTGTATATGTTATTAAAATAACTTTTTACTAATTGGCCTGTTGGCCTCTTGTTTGGGTGACAATTTGGTGAGGGGTGTCTGTTACAGGTCCCCAGATTTAAATACCCTCCAGTCTACATTCCGACGAAAATAACGCTGGAAGAACTGTGTAATTACATTCCACTTTAGCGCACTTGGGAATTTGTGTGTATATATATATATATATATATATAATATTATACCTGACGAAAATGCCATTCTAATAAACGGGCATTGAAACGTTGTATTCAAAATACCTCTGCCTTTGTGAATCATTGGAGTGCCGCACCACCCTGTGTCTGCTATGTATATATAAATATATTTCTCATACGTCCTAGAGGATGCTATGGACTCCAAAAGGACCATGGGGTATAGACTGATCCGCAGGAGCCTGGGCACACTATAAAGACTTAAACTGGGTGTGAACTGGCTTCTCCCTCTATGCCCCTCCTCCAGACCTCAGTTAGACTTTGTGCCCAGGAGTGACTGGATGCACACTAGGGGAGCTCTCCTGAGTTTTTCTGAAAGACTTTAGGTTAGGTTTTTTATTTTCAGGGAGACCTGCTGGCTACAGGCTCCCTGCAGCGTGGGAGTGAGGGGAGAGAAGCAGGACCTACTTCTGTGAGTTTCAAGGCTCTGCTTCTCGGCTACTGGACACCATTAGCTCCAGAGGGTTCGATCACTTGGTGCGCCTAGCTGCTTGTTCCCGGAGCCACGCCGTCAATCCCCTCCCGAAAGCCAGATGACAGAAGTCGGGTGAGTATTGGAAGAAAAGAAGACTTCAGTGACAGCAGAAGACTTCAGTAACGGAGGTAAACACAGCGGTAGTGCTGAGCTCCATGCTCCCACACACCAACGTCTCTGGCAGGGTGCAGGGCGCTGGGGGGGAGCGCCCTGGGGGCATGTTACTGACGGTCTATAAGGCTGGCGGGGGTCATATTACGGTGCCTGGGCACAGCATATGTTCACCCCGCCAGCGTGTCGCAGGGGGGAGAGACAGCGGTAGCGCTGCGCTCATGGCTCCCGCGCTTTCCATCACCTGCAGGGTGCAGGGCGCTGGGGGGGGGAGCGCCCTGGGCAGCATATAACAAGATAGGTTTTATAACTGGCGGGGGGACATACTTCGGAGCCCGCCCGCCAGTGCGCCACAAACGGGAGGGAGAGGCAGCGGTAGCGCTGCCCTCCTGGCTCCCGCATTCCATCGGGCCTGCAGGGTGCTGGGGGGGAGCGCCCTGGGCAACATTTAAAAACATGTAATCTCTGGCGGGGGGGGACATGCTTCGGCGCCCGCCCCGCCAGTGCGCCGCGAACGGTAGGGAGAAGCAGCGGTAGCGCTGCACTCTCTACTCCCACTCCCCGTCGGACTCCAGGGTGCAGGGCGCTGGGGTGGAGCGCCCTGGGCGGCATGGATAAGAGAATCCCGGGCGGGGGAAAATACCCGGACACCGGGTGTCTTCGCCCCGCCGGGAGACCACAGCGTGCACGCTGCGGTCCATAGCTCCCATACACCAACGGTTTCCGTGGGTGCAGGACGCAGGAGGGGTGCCCTGAGCTGCGTTGGGAACAGAAGTAAGTTACACAGTGGGTTACCCCCTGTATATAGGGTACCCCAGCTAGTTTTTGGGGGTTATATATTTATTTAATTGAGCGGGCTTCAGCGCGCCGGGAAGGGGCAGAGCCTAGCCCTCACACAGGAGTCAGCGCCATTTTTCCTCAGGTCCCTACCAGGAGTTACTGTATAGTAAGTAAGGAGGGGGGGCACAGAGTGGTTAATGCTATATGGGTATTATATAGCATTATGTTTCATAATGGACGCTTAATCCTTTGTTCTGATACATAAACTCACCGTTTCCCTGTTTTTTACCCACTATTGGTTAGTCAACTTATGTCGACAGGTGTTAGGGCTTTGTCACAAGCTGCGGTGGAGATAACTGTCGGCTTCGCCGACGCTGGGCGGTACTTGATTCATAAAAATTAAGTATTAGCAGGTTGGTTTTGTGTGTTTGAAAATGAGTAAACGCGCTAAGGGAGACACAGTGGTCGGTGGATGCCCTGTCGGCATCAACGGTAATTCTGGGGTAGATGAATTAACAGGCTGTTATTGCCTTGGACCTGTATTGGTATATGTATATATTTATAGGTATATGTGGGGAGAGTGTTATTGAAATTGTATATGCATACTTCCCTCAGACTCTTCGGGTTTCTAAGATTATTTTTTGCCTGCTTACTACTCCTTGCTGTCGACATTTACTCAGTTTCTGTCGACCATAACGTTTCCTGGTAGATCCACATCGGGGGCACGTCAGTACATGGTCATACACATTCACAACACATTGCTGGGACCTGACGGGTCTGGACAATCCACTTGTGTATAGGTTATATCTATATATGTAAGTGTGTATGTGTGTGTGTATGTGTATATATATATATATATATATATATATATATATATGTATATGTATATGTATATATGTATACATGGTTAGGATATATGTGTTTTATTGTGTATTACATTATGTATATCCATGAATGCTAGGATAATGGTATTCTTCTCGTGTACTGATCGCTATATTGATTAAGCTCTAGATTGGCCGTGACGAGTTGGTTTTCGATCCTCTCAAGGAGTCCGAATATTATTCTCTTCCCGACACGGAGAGAACATTACGGCAGTCAACTCCAGGTCAACGCAGAGCCCGGTCGCAAAGGATCATACACAGGAAGCTAAGTGATATTTTATTTCTTTACATTCTCCTTATTTGCATTACATGCTCATGTGGGAGGGTTGTATTCGGGTAGGCATCCAATAGAATTACCCTACTCACAGTGGGTAAGCTTGCTTATGTTGTTCCTACTTTTAACATTGCAGCAGGCTGCCGCGTGACAACAGGAGGTGTAGCCGGGTAAGTGCTGAGGTTGTATCCGGTAGATACTCTGGGGACGTATACAACTGTTTGGTGAGCCCTCTGCTCAGTCACTCTCGGCGGATACACCTGGTAAGTCTACTTTCGTGAGTTAGCCTCCTTCACAAAGGTTGGTGACGCATTCTTTTGTGAGATGCAGTCGTTTTCACCGGTTCGATACCATTCTTTGTTCCTTTTCTGGGCAGACAATGGAAGGTTGGAAGGTAAGAGTTCTGCAGCCTTGGTAGGTTCGCAGAAGTGGATGTCGTTTTCTGTTTCCAACACATCCACCACTTGTCGCTGAGTCTATCTGGCTAGTTCCCACTCCGGTGAGCGCTAGTCTAATAATTTCAGTTAGTCCAGGAATGGACTAAGACTTGTGAGTTGTTTATAGAATCAAAAGGGGGAGCATTCTGAGTTACGGTTGTTCCCCTTACTGTTTTTCTAATGGATCTTGCCGTTCCCCTCTGGTTGGGGAGGTTGTACGCTACATCATACAGAGGTGCGTCAGGTTCAGGACATTGTCCGGTTGTCCCTGTATAAAGGTGCAAATCGTTGTTTCTCTCTGACTGTTCTTCGACGCAGGAATTGGCTGTTGTTCCCACCGACACAGTTGTCGGAGGTGGTTTTCAGAGTAGATACTGCCCGGTTAATG